>NW_010558317.1:50760-84416 GCF_000687285.1 Phaethon lepturus | reverse complement strand
CAGGCCTCCCGGTGCCGGCCCGCAGGCCGCAGCAGGCCTCCCGGTGCCAGGCCGCAGCAGGCCTCCCAGTGCCGGCCTCTCCTGGTGTCAGGCTGCAGCCGCGAGGCCTGTGAGGAGCTAGGAGTGAGTAGGAGCACCTGCAATGTCAACCTGGCACTGGTAAAGAGATTAGTTTCCCAGCTCGTAAAACATTTGTTTTGACCAGAACAGGTAAGGAGCCCCAGAAGCTCAGGCAGAGAGGGTCTGGCCCTTTTTGTAGCTGAGTGAAGACCCGGGCTTTCCTGAACTGTTTTTCTTTTCCCAGTACTGAGCTCAGGCTTAGAGGTTTAAATCTAAACTCTAAATCATGCACAAGCTGATGAAAAGGTACTGAGGGAACAATCTTGAGTTAAGACTATGGGGTTTAACCTCAGATTTCTTACTTTGGTCTAAGTATCAATTAGACATGATCCTATTGACACTGTGTTCTCCCTCATTTCACAAAGCTGATAGTGGTTGTACCCTTCGTGTACAGAGTTAAGTTGCTTCTTGTCTCTTACAAGATAAAACTGCAGGTTGCTTTAGTGTAAACCAGTTTTCCTTGCAAATACTAAGGATATATTGGCATCTATTGAAAGATATGATTAAAAATGGTGTGGACCAGCTCCTGCAGTTTTCATGCAGTCCCATTGCATTTTTCCATGAGGAATTAAGTTTTATTTCCCTGTTCTACATGCAGCTGCTGAACTTCAGTTAGACAGCACTGTTCTTGGCACTCTAGCGATGGGTTCGTAGTAAGGTATAGCACGCGTGTGGTACTTCATTTGCCGTAGTTGGTCGCAGAGCATAAAAGTGATGCTGTGAAGGATGCCCGGCCCAAGCTGCAGTGCCCTAGGGCACGTTCTTTCCTCCAGCTCACGTTGGGGGCTGTTACTGAAATCAGTAGAAACCATAAAACATGCGACAAGTGGCCGTGGAACACTTAAGCCATTTAGTGATACTCCAATTTTAATATCTCCTGTAATGAAACCTTAATATCCTTGCCATTGAATTTACGTGACACATCTAGTGAATAACCTCGAAAATGATACCACTAATTAAGAGATACCTGAAAGATTGAGTGCAGGTAAAAGATATGCATTACGGCCCCATTCTGCAAATTCTATTCTCACAATTATGGCCATCAATGCTGGCGTGGTTGTTCTCAAAAATAGTGTCTGCATTTGTAGGTAAGATTTTGGAGGCTTGTTCCCAGGGTTCTGATATCTTAAGGGTTGCTAAGTTGCTAAGATACAGGCAGAAAGGTAAGTTTATTTAATACATTTTGTTGAATAAATTTTTAAAAATATTACTGTGATCTGTGATTCACTAGGTTATATCTGAGGCTTTGTTGAACTGGAATTGTCATGAAAAATAGTATGGACTTGATTCATGATTGCATTATTCCTTTTTCACACTGATACAGCTACATTGAACATAATTGGCTTACACCAATGGGACATGAAAAAGATGCAGGGATGAATTTGGCTTTGTGTCTTGAAATGAAATATGTGCAGTTTTCTGTTCAGCATTTGCTGTACCTTAAGAAAAATCGTAAGTCAAATTCACAGAATCACAGAATCACTAGGTTGGAAAGGACCTTCAAGATCATCAAGTCCAACCATTAGTCCAGCGCCACCATGTCCCCTAAACCATGTCCTGAAGCGCCGCATCCACACGTTTCTTGAACACTTCCAGAGATGGCGACTCCACCACCTCCCTGGGCAGCCTGTTCCAATGCCTGACCACTCTCTCAGTGAAGAAATTTTTCCTAATATCCAATCTAAACCTCCCCTGGCGCAACTTGAGGCCATTACATCAGATCACACTATTAAAATTAACATTTTCTTGTTCGGTACAGTAGAACTATCTTGAAAAATTTGTGTGTTCAGAATTTTCTCAGAAGCACACTTTTATCCTTACACTATATTTAAAAATTGATAACCAAGGGGAAAAAGACTGCTGAGTTATAAAAACAGGGGTTTTTCTTGTAATTGTGTCATCCACTGGTAAAACATAATTGAACTCAAGGTTTGCATTTGCAAACGTCCTTGATTAAAGTTTTACAATTCAAACAATTCATTTAATGACGTAGACTGTCAGGAACGCCAGAATCGCTTTATGGGGCAAAACCCATGTATCTCCCACTGAGGACTCTGTATTTGGAAAAGTCAGACTGTTTCTGCCTCTTCTGGGAAGATTTTAGGCTCTATTTACGAAGAGAAGCAGTATGAGGCAGCAGTTCAGAGCGAGGCTGAATGATCTTGGGAGCCTTGTTCTCACCTATGGCTCGAAGAACCAGCTTGTAAACTCTCTGGGGGTACCTGGCTCATGAGTCTCCTGGAACTAGTAGCCCTTTATTGGCCCCAGCTTTGGGAATAATCTTCACTCCGTTGCTTTCTGCATATAGAGTCTGGTTTAAGTCACGAGGATGACATTGCTGGGTTGTGCATGCTTCATCTTCCGAGCACTGAAATAGTTCCTACAAGGGCAAAGTTGGCTATAGCATGCGTGCTTGGTGGATGTAATTCCCTGGCTCACACCGCTATGCTATATTGGTTATGGAAAGAATAAATAATGTATTTCTGCCTGTCAGCCCCCTCTGCTTCCTCCTCTCTTCTCCCTCCCCAGAGGAAGGCTGCAGGATCAGGTTTTTCACTTGATTCAAGTTTTCAAACTTTACTGGATATTTCTGAGTGCAAGAGGAGGGAAAAGAGCAAGAGAACGATTACATACCTTTAAGTGCCTGAAGATGAAAATCCTCAGTCTTAATTTCTCACCTTTAAGCCAGTATTCATTTTCTTCTTCAGTAAATACTTTCCCAGAAGCATTAGTGACAAAAGCGGTTGTCTGCATCGATGTCCCCCTTGTAAGAATGTCTTGGGTTTTATATCGCAGTGGTGCTTACCCAGATTTACGTCATGTGCAGAGTGTAGCGTAAAGCACTTGGGAGAGTGAATGTTCATTGCAGATCTAAGTACAATCACAAGCTGATTGGAATGTATGTTGTTCTTTCTAGCAAGTTCTTTATAGTTTTTTAAAAGGCATAAGTCATTGGCTTATGATTGCTGTTCAAAGTAAGCTGCCTGACTCTATCTGACTACCCTTCCCCAGATTACCCTCTAGTTTCCTCACCAAGCTGTATCTTCCTGTGTGTATACTCAGGTAGGACGACAAAAAGCGAGAAAAAGAAGTTAAAAATAAGTTCCCTCTTTAACAATACTGGTCCCCAAATAGGGTAGTTACTCATACAAGTAATATGGGTGCTGTTAAAACCCACAGACAAGAGAAGTAGGTACTAGTTATCTGCTATACCTCCTGACAAGGTTGTGTATGCAGACACAGTCAGGGCAATGGAACAACGGAAACCGATATGCAGATCACTGACTGCCTGTTCAGTGTGAAGTGAGTACGTGCAAGGCGCCAGGCCGGGACCACAACCACCTCCACACAGTCCTTGCGAAGGACATGGGCTGACACGCTCTGCTTCCCCCAGCTGAGGCTCTGGCTCCTGCTTTGATAGCCAGCCAGGTATATGTCCCGCTAGTTTTTAAGCTTGTACCTGTCAATCGGGTGTATTCTAAATGGACCATGGGCTAGGTGCTTCCAACTGCTAGACAGCGAATTTAATCTTTTGCCTCTGCTTGCTGGAAGAAGAATGGGATGGTGTTATGAGTGGGAAAACATTAGTGGTTTCCTAGCTGGTAGATGTGGGTTATATTGTCAGTGCAAGATCTGTAGGAGAGTCAGCTCAGTGTAACTACATATGTCCCTGGGCATCAAGGTATCTTTGTTGTTGTTGTTGTTATTATTATTATTCCTTTTCTGGATATTTACAGTTCCACTGTTTTGTAAAAGCAGAGTTCTAAACAAAGCACCTTGGTCAGAATGCAGTATCAGTTCACTGTAGTCTTGCTGTTAGTCTCTGTGTCCCTGCAGGACTTAAACGATGCTGTGTATACACGTATTTCCACATCATCCGGGATGTTTAAGGATATTGAATATGATGAAGCAATTAAAAATATTACTTGAAGGGGAGGGTGTTATAATCATGCCTTTGGACTTCCTCATTTAGGGCAACCCATGTTTTAAGGACCTCACTGGAGTTTCATAAACTTGAAAGAGGCCTCAGCCTGCCAGATGTTGGTTTCTGGATTTCTTAATACACCCTCTTGTTAAGAGTGTATCAGTTCATCATAGCCTGCTCTGTATCTGTGCTCAAATAGATGCTTTAAAATAGATGAAATTCAGTGATCAAATCAATGCTTTCTTTTTAACCTGGAAAAATTTACATGATTAAAAAAATAATTTAAAATGGAACTTCCCATTATTATGGGTGCTATTGTGAGAACTGGGATGAAAGCCATACAGTTTTTTCCTTGCCAAAATGGGACATAACCAAGTTTGTTTATCAGGCTTTTCATGAGTGTCAGTCCTTACATTGAAAGCTCCTATCCTGTCACCTGTTTTTAAATGCTTCAAATTTAGGAAGCCTGCTGCAGATGGTATCAGTAGTTTTACTGATCTGAGGCCTTGGGCGAATTCACTTGAATTGCTTTGAAACTGCATATTCAAAATTCAATAAAATAAGAGGGTCTGATGGTGCAGCTGCAGCATATCCCCTCCAGCTGGGTAAGCTGAGATCTTTCAAGGCCCTGGACTAGCAAAGCCTGGGTGTGATATACAGATTATACAGATAGCTGCCAGGGAAGAGGTTTTGGCAGGCTGGGTGCAGCAATACCCCCTGCCAGCAGACTTGGGAGTAACAGTGGCTTTCATGCAATGTGGCATCTTTTGCTGGCTTTCCTAGACAGAAATTTGTTGGTGCAATAGTGGCGGCAGGCCAGTGGGAGGGGATAGCCTCAAGGGTAAAGGGATGGAATGTAGGAAAACAATAAAATCAAAATGCTCCAGTTGTTTCGAAAGTGATTGGCTATCCTGAATGCCTTGGTATGGATCCAAAATGATCTGCTCTGTGGGCGGGTTTCGTTAAATTGCATTCAGAAACCATATTTGCCCTTGGGCAAATACCCTTGCTTTTATGCATACTAGGCAAGTCACATGCACCAAAACGGAATTCGCATGGTGGTTTAGTCAAAAAGCTAATGTCAGTCACCATACCTTTTATGCATATCCAGTCCCTTGGTTCTTTATGCCCATTTAAATATGCAGAATTTTCTGCATATTTAGTATTTTAGTATTACCTCGCCTGTAAAGCACTGATATATATATATGTATATATATAGGCCATGTAATTTGTTGCAGTATAAACCCTCTCTGCATATGTATTCAGCACTTAAAAATATAAATTAAAATCATGAGGCATAAAATACTTTGGTTGTTGGGTTCTGATTTTCTGAGATTTCTGCTGTTAAACTGTGGAAGTAATTCCTTTATGTGCCGTGCGTCCATGCTTTCCAAATAACTACTTCTGTAGCAGTACATGGCTTATCTTTGTAGCATTGTAGTGCTGGTATCCTTGTGAGCTTCACAGTTCTGGCACAACCAGCGCAGTGCCTAACGGTGAGATAATCAGAGAATACATGCAGGAACGTTATTTGAGCACCATATCATTGTACTGCACAGTATGTCCCTAGTTACCGAAAGGGCTACCATGAAATTTAATTTAGAATTTTACAGACATGTTTTGAATTGGCAATCTCTGTAATAACTTTCCCTTTGCTCAGCCTTTTAACTGTGAAATTCAGTTGGGGAGTTTTGAAGCAGCAGGTAGTGTCGCAGCACTCTAGAGGGATTTTGCCAGAATTCAGCTAAAGTGCTTGTAAGTGTCATTTCCATATTTAACTAATTTCAGTTTTTAATTAGCTCCATGTGAAAAATGAGAGTTCACGCTGAGCTAAGCTGTCAGCATAGAGTCTTGTTTCCTTTCTAGCCTCTCAGGACAATTATTGCAGCATCCTCTGGTTTTTTCAATGAGCGTGCTTAGCCACCGCGCGCTCAGTCCCTCCCATTGTTCCCTGACAGGAGTCAGTGAGTGGGTTGTGTCTAGCTTGCTAAAATGGAGAAGTTCTGAAAATATTTCAAATACAAAATTGGTTTAGTAAAGGTTCAAAGAATTTCATATGTCTGGCTCAGAAATATACAGCAGAATATAACGCATTCCTTCCTCAGACCTCACTGGTACTCTGCATTGTTCCGAACAGTATCTGATCATTTCAGCTTCATTACTTATTGCACTGGGTAATATTACATTTTAGAAACCACAGTGTGAAAGCAGGTTTTTTCATGGTGCTTTCTGCAACCTGAGTGCTAACAATGCAATGCTCCAGAGACTGTTTCCTCCCAAAGGCCTGTGGTCCGCTATAAAAAGAACTGCTTTTGCATTAAGTTCCATAACGTAGTACAGGGATGGAAATTTGTTAATCCTGCATCTCAACTGAAAATTTAACTCTGAGGACTTGAATGCAAGTGTTAAAATACTTTTCAAGAATGAAGTGAGAGCTGCAGTTTTTGTAAACTCTACAAAAACATGGGATGTGAACAGATTTCTGAAATAATTTTATGAACTGATAGCAATCCAGAGTTACATTTACATGACAGTCATATAATACCATTGTTATTTTTGAAAGAATGCCATCATGAAATTGTCAAAATCCTATTTAAATGGAAAAATTGGTGAAATAACTCTGTAGGTGTTATCACGGGGTGGTGGGTTTTGGTTTTTTTAAACCTGTCCTAGAAGGTGAAATTTGTAAAGATGCATGAATAGGTTTGGTAGTGTCTTCATTTTAATTTCCGTTCATATCCTAGCAAAATGTTGTGTGTATTTTATTTCTTACTAATTAATATGGACAGCCACTTCCAGTAGACAAAAGCAGATTTTCTCTATTAGACCATAAAATCAAATGCATCTTTTTCAAGTTGGAACGGATGGGAGAAAAATCTCAGCTGTAGCACTTTCTGGGTACTTAAATGTTAGTAAATACATTGCAGAAACTTATCAGATACAGTGACACTAAGGAGTTTCTAGTCGTTTTTCTTTTAAGTTATCAAGGAGCAGCTTTGATACCTGCTTCCAAAGATGAAGCAAATTCTTGAAAGAAAAAAAAAAAGGGCAAAATAAATTTCATAGCTAAGAGTGAGGCTGAAATGCTAGATGGATTTTCAATACAGTTGAGGGCTTGGTTTGTTTTGTTTTTTAAATATAGTATTTACTGTATCATCTGTCAAATAAAAAAATATATAAACCGGTTTGCTTGCTGACCAACTGGGTGTTACAGACATGAAAAAGTAGAACTTGAGTGTTAGCTACAAAGTACTAATGTGTAGTTCTAGCTACAATATATTGCTTTTTGCCCCTTGTAGTGTAAGTTGTCTTCTCTTTGAAAGATAATTCCCAGTTATTTTATTGGTGGTATTAAGTAATATTATTACATATGTTAAAATTTGTTGTTTTAAACATGTAACATAGTTCAGTTATGCTTTGCAAAGTGTATGTAATTGAAGCCAAAGTTTTTTGATGGTATGTAATCTAGCTCATATCTTATTTTATTCTATGATTCATTAATTAATTGTATACAGTGATGCATATGCTAATGCATTATCACTCATGTGCAATTCACCCTGCAGTTTAAACTGTTGACTTCAGAGGGTGAAGTTTTTTATGGGCGACATCGCTGATGCCTGTAGAAAACACTATTATTTACAAGCACTGCTGTGATATTCGCAGTCTCAAATACTTAAAATAAATAGATGACTTCTGAGGTGAAGCTCTCTCCACCGAATTCAGTGACAATTTTGATCTTCATTACGGTGGGCCTTGATTTTAAACAGCTCTAAACTGACTGATGATGAGCATTCTGCGTTGCTGACCTCAGACAGGGGAATTGGCTTCTGCACTATTTTGTATGTGAGACGGAAAGCTTCATTAAAAAGATCAGGTATCAGATGCTCTGTACAGTAAGCTGGCTTCACCTTTCTGTTGTGGACAGCAGCTTCATCTGTAATGGTGATTTCTATAATCTCTACTGGGAATTTTTTTAATATCAAAAAAGAAGATCAAATCGAGCTAGTCTTAAATATCCATACTATAAAACACAAATTAAGACATAATAGATAAAGAAAAGTAATACAAATTTTAATATTTAATTAAGCATATATTATGATGATGTTCCTTAGATGAATCGGGATGTAGGTATCCAAATTATATATATTTGCCTTCCATTATGCATGGTGCACTGTGCTTGATATGGGCTTATGTAGACTGGTGTGCTATCACGATGTTTCTCAGGACTTAAAATGCATATGCAAGCTTTTCGTTATTCCTGTATTGGCTGATAAAATTGTATAACAGGATGATTTGGTGACGCAGCTGGTAATCATATATGAACAAACAGATACACACAGAAATTCCTTTTAAAATGTATATTGCTGCAGTCTGAAAACTTGCAACTCTGCCGCTTCAAAATAAAGCAGTGCTCTGAAACTAAAATCCTGGCACCATCTAAAGCCGGCATTGATTTCTCAGTTTTCTTATGTACTTCCATATTGGTGTGATCACACTGAAATCACGTCCTCACTTGCAGCTTGCACTTCCTTACCTGCTCTAGAATTCTAGGTGGGAAGATGAGAAGACACGGATGCAGGAGGGCAAGCTTTCAGTCTCTGCTTTGTTAGAAAAATTATTTTTCCTGTGAAGGCAAAGTAAGCAAACTTCAGACTTGGAAACCTGCCAAGAATAACACAGGTATAAGATTAAAAATATCCCAGTTATAATAAACCCCTTATGGGAAATGCTTAATGAAAATCGTGTAAGGACAATGAAAAAAAATTCCCGAATACATAACTAAAGTCCAATTTGATAATTGTTCATTTTTAAAAAGCTTATCATTAACAAGAAAAAAAAAACCAAACAAAACACAAAGGAATGAGAGTTACAAGGCTGTAATTGGCTGGTTGTGTAATATATTTATCAAATAAAATCTGTGAATTTGATTTTCATACATATTTCTATTCCGTATCAGTAGGACATCTAATTCACCATATATTAATCATGTCAGCTTTGCAGGGTGTATAGAAGGTCTAAATCTGCCTAGATGCTAAATATAATCTTACCTTTATCTCAATATCAAGATACGATTTACACTATGTTTCTATGTTCCTTTTGAAGCATATTGTGAAAGAATTATAAACAGTTTATAGTGTTGAAAAGTAGTAAGAAGCTTTGGGAGAAGAAATCATATTTACTTTTCATCTTCAGATTTATTTCCTCTTTGTAATGCACTTTTAACTCCAATAATTACTTTGTGTAGAGATTAAAACCTTAAATTTTATCATTCATGCAGGGTTTTACAGTCAGGTGATTAAATTAAACTATTCTGTATAATTTCTATTAAGGGAAGAATATATTCTATGATTAGAAATTATACTTTTTTGCACTGTGGGCAGAAATTTGGCTATTCATAATCATTCAGTTCCACTTCATTTAGTGTATGCAAAGGAGTAATAAATGTAAAACCTATTTTCTTATCAATATGGCTAACAATCAGAGGTTGAGTCAAGGTCTGAATGCTTTGGAACAGTTAGATTATGAAAATCTTGTTCAACATATTTGTAGAGATTAGGGCAGTTGCAGTTTCAGAAGATGAACGTAGTCAAATAAATGTTTGACATGATATCCCTTACGCTTACAATCAGTACGAAAAGTAAAGCAGTTATTCTAATTCTTGCAAGTTCAGGCATCAGTGATTTAAGAGAGTATATTTGTGTTCCTATTCCTTGAAACGCCAGTTTCAAGTCTCAGCTATGTTCTTCCTCCTCTTGGAAACAGAATAAAGACGAGCTGGGTACTTTGTTCATGATAATGGTGTCTTTTAGGTGTGAAATTAAAATTGGATTCAATTTGCTTTGTGTTAACATTAAATGCTCACAATTGCTCAAAAAACAATGAGGTTTTCCATTGTGTTTTAGTCAAGAGCATCCCTTTCTGCTATTCTAAGCCTATCTCAAAAGCGGTAGTATTTTGGCAAGGCTGGTAAAGCAGATACTGTGTCATGTGATCTGGGACCTTCCAGGCTGAAAGATGCTGTAGTAGGTAAATAAAAATATAAATACTTTTCTTATTAGTTACAGCCATCTAGTTCAGATGCAAGACCAAAAAGATTGCAGCCTTCAGTCTTAAAATTGCCGTAAGAGGTGAGTTCATTTTATACAGTCTCAGGAACTGATTAATCTTGTGCCAGTTTTCTATGCTCTGTACAATCTAAGGCCTGTCACGAGAATAAATGAATAGTGCACTGTATTCTGCTTCCCTTTTAAGGTCTTTTTCATGAGATTCCAGATTCTGAAGGTGGCATGCAATGCTATTAGCCTTCTTGTGACAAAAAGATTGCTCAAAGTGGCACAAAATCAGAACATTTAAGTGAAGAGGACTGAAACTAGAAAAGTGGAAAAGTCTAAACCAGGGGTTCTTTCTCAATCCCAGTCAGAATGGTGACTGGGGAACTAACAACTATCCAAGGTACAGCTCTTGTTCCTGCGGGCTGAAGCTCTGCTTGCCTGTTGTTATCCTTGGAATTGGAAGCCAGGTCTTCACATCCCCCAATTTACCCCACCCACAAGGTAACTGCAAGTGTTTGTAAGCCTTTCGAGTATTTTTGGAAGTAGAAAGGCTGAAGTTCGACATAGAAGAATGAACTTTCAAAGCATTGCATGGCAGATAAGCATACAAATCACATTACTACTAATGGGATTTGTGGGTATATCTTTCATGCTGTGCTTTGACAATTCATTCCATTCAGTTTACTGATGTGCATTGGGAAAGAAATCAGTCAGCTTGGAGAGGGGCTGTGACCAATTTAAAAAAAAATTGCTTTTTTGGGGTCCTCTATTTCTTCCATATGAACACAGTGACAGTCAACCATCTTACAGCCCTCTTTCCATCTCCTTTTTCATCTTTAATAACATTTTCTTCAAAAGAAAGCAATTAATAAACACCAGCAGAAGTTTTGCTGCTGATTGTAACAATATATTCATTCATAGATCCTTTATGGTATTTCTGTAGAATGCTTCTTGGACTGGTTGCTTCATAAAGGAAATTCCTTATTCTGAATAGTTCATTGTCTAAAAGGGTTTACATGCTGAGCGTGAAATTATGCCAAAGGATTCCTTTCTTATGTTTAAGATTGTGTGAAGTCAACTTTCCTTTCCACTGTGTTTTCAAAAATGCACAATATCTCCTGTGTCTCCCTGGGGAGCAGAAAGAGCATGGCTGATATTTCTGCCATAGAGTGGAGGCACCGTGCTTTCCCCTCGCACACAGCAAGCACTATCCTTACAAAGAACACAGAAGCGAAGCGAAGGGTCTGCCTCTGTTTCCCTCTACTTATGAAAGTGAGGTGCTGAAATTCAAGTTTTGCTGTGCCTGTGTTTATAGGATCACTCTTGGATCAGAGGAGCACAGAGCTGTGTTCTCTCTGCAGCCGTGAGAAGGCTAGTAGAACCGGTAGCCTGATACTTACTGCATCCGTTGTTTCATAAACTTAGGGTAATCAGTCCTCATGGCTTTCCTAGTGTAGTCAGAAAATACACTCTGTCTTTCCGTTTTTGGAGTTACAAGAAGTTATTGTTGTTATTTTAAGGAAAACTATAGGAGAGCTCAGGCACAGTTAACAAGAGTAGGAATTTGTAGTTGGGTATCATACAGAAGCTTGTAGGTAGGTAACGATATCAGCTTAATTCAGTTGATGGAGAACTGAAAAAAACATTACAAGACATGAAAATATGCAGCAATGCCATTGTAGTTAATGGATTTCTCAGTTTTTAACATTGTAAACTAAAAAAAAGCAGCAACTGAGAAGTGAAAGGTCTTTTTCAATGTTATGTGTAGGAAAAATAAGAGAGAAAAATGGTTCTTTATTGTGCTCTCTAGACATAACACAGAAAAAACCCCATTGTTTTAATGAAAACAGTGTGATCTGGTAATTCTTAAAGTTGTGTACTTTGGTGATGCTTTAAATGGAGTTCCCAAATAAAGTTCTAATTTAAATTTATTAAGAAAACATAGTGCATACCAAATAGCATACTGATGATTTACTGAAAGTGAATGACCTTGAAAGTAAGCCATCTATTTGTGGTTGAGCTTCAGTGGTCACAGTCAATAAGCAGTACTTTTTGCATACATCCTAAACAGTAATACTAAATTTAGATCAGGTGATGTGTTTTTGAAGTACTACTATAACCTTTTCTGCAAACAATTAAATGCTCATAAGTAGAGGAGAGAATATGATCAGGAGTACATCCGTATGTTTTGCATGAGATCTGTAGGATCTTAGTCATTAGTATTACAACATGAGTTCAGAGAATTTTTTTTTTACCTGATCTTTAAACCCTGGTATCAAATATAAAAGCTAAACTCCTTATCTTCTATGTCCCTGGGATCTCCAACAAGATATTTTGAAAATATGTCTCTCGTAATCATAACTGACTCTGCTTTGCTGTTTATATTATTTACTGTTGTGCCGGTGAATAACTACACTAGGCTGAGCAACCTGCACGAACTTTGTGGTGTGTCAGCAATTGCCATTTTATATACTACATTCTCAGCCTATTTAGTTATAGGGTTATGCCCTGAAGTTTGTGCCTTAGGGTACCTAAAAATCATACTACTTCTAGGAAGTGCTTTGCGGCGTAAAAATTCAAGGGTTTGCCTGTGATGTGTTGATCTAAACGTTCCTTAGATGTCTGGGCTGGTGGATAGGTAGGGACATGCTGTGGTACAGTTTAGGGGATAAAAATGCATCAAACACTTCAAGAAACATTGGGACAAATGGATACACCAAGGAGCGTTGTATACATGTGGGAGCAGCTATGTTGGGTCAGATAAAAGTCAAATAATCCATTAACTTATGTCCAGCATCCAAAAGTGGTTGTCTTGGAAGAATGGGCAAATCATATATATACTTCTCCCTGTTGATCTTCCAACCTCTGGTTCTTGTAAGGTTCTTTCTGAGATGAGGAGAGGTGGCATAACAATATTCCTTGCTTTGTTCGCTCTTCTCATAATGATTCAATGTTTGACTGACTTGAAATTTTCAGGGAACTTTATCATCTAGCCCAAAATTTCCCTTCATTTTGATAATAGCTAGCTCAGAGCTCATTATTTTATATGTGGAGTTAAGATTACCTCTCTCCAGCATATGTTATTTTATCTTAACCGGGTTTGAATTTCATCTTCAATTTTATGGCCCAGTTGCTCAGTTGCTTTTCGTCCTTATGCAATTCTCATCAGCCCTCTTCTTGAATAGTGCCGTATGAGCAGCAGACTCTCTCACCAGCCTGCATGCCCGGTTTTCCGTTTGGAATTCTGTCATATCGTATATGATAGGTTTGGATTTTTTTAAATACTACTTTAAACTTTCCTGTAGATAATACATCGAAAATGGCAGACATCCACCCAGGAAGCCATATGGCTTTTATTTTGCTTTTAGAAAAAGGCCTGGGAATGTGATGAATTTTTCTGAGATCTCTTGGATACCCTCAGGAGGGCTCTGGCATCCTTGTGACAGTCACACCAGGTACTCAAGGAAGAACAGAAAGTTCTGGCAGTTAGTCTTGAATTTTAGGAGAGACATCATTGTTTCTCTGGCAATGAAAGGTGATATTTGTTCACACTGTTTATTTTAAGACTACTTCTTTTAAGTAACAAGGACTCTCATTTGTTGGTAATTATTTTCCAAGCACTGTAATATATGTTGAAGTGGAGGAGTCGCAGATTAGAACTTCCTGGAGAAACTGTTCCTTTCTGCCGGTAACAGAATATGAACGGGCGTTGGTATAATTCAGGTCCTTGGATTTCAGCAGCTTGCTTTGAGGCAACTGCCTGGGCTATCGTTTGATATAAAGAGTCATATATTCCATTCTAGCTGCATACTGACAGTGCTTGTACTCCTCCTGCTGCAAACACAGGAAGGCTGGCCAACAAAATTACCGAGCAAAGAATGGTGTCAGCCTCTGTAAAATATCTACGAATTACTGAAATCTGACTTTGTCAAGCATATTTATTGCCGAGGGCAAATTTTGTGGGAGAGGACTTCTACTGATTGTGCACGATGATGAGACACCTTGTACATAAATAACGCTTGCGGAATTGCCCGTCTGACAAAGCCTAGCTGTCCTCTGTGTTCAGTTTCCGTTAGTCAGACGCCACGTTAGCAAAATATGGATCTCAGCTGAGATTTAGTTCAGCAAATTCTGATTGTGTGTGTATTTCGGAACTGTCTTGTAACCTCTTCTTACACGACAGGAGCTAGGGAAGGCTTCTTGCTTTTCTTGTTATAGCTACCCAGTAATCCGTGTTCCTCGTATAGAGACCTGAAAGCACTAGTTAGAATCAAGTGTAGTGTTTCCAGGCACCGTGCAAGTTTTTCCCATGCAGTTACTCCATTGCTCTTTTCTGACTTTCAGACCTCTGCTATTCCTGTCTCCAGCATCTCTTGAGGAGAAGTTGTCAGTTGTGATGGATTGTGCATTCATTTTCTAATGGGGGCAAGTAATCACTAGGGAATAAGCCTCACACACTTGTTTCGCTTGTGACTTGGGTTGAACTTGAACCGATTTCTCCAGAGGAATAGTATTAGAATATTAAATTACTATGTTTCTAGTCTTTTAAGTAACTGTTATTTTATGAATAATACTTGAGATCAGTAAGATCAATTTCTGGTATTCCTGGAGTTCTTTTGCATGATCAGGAAGTAGGAGCTAGTAAAGAATCGTGAGTCTCAGCTGAATAACATTTAATACAAAGTGGGCATGTAATAGTGTTTAATTATTTTTTTTAAACTTTGCGATACATTTATTCCCTTTAAAGTTATCCTGGTTACTCATCTATATGCTCCCAGAAGTGTAAAACACTAAACTTCTTTTGCTTCATATAAATATTGTGGTGTATTAAAACAGTATACAGACCATATGAAATAAAAAAATAGATGTAGAGCTAGTTCTTTACATGCTGCTAAGATTTATTAGATACCTTTTGTTTCAGTGTGTCTGTGATTTAGTAGGCCTGATTTGGAAATCACACTGATGTTGCTCAAGACTAACGAAGAATAACAAGAGTTACATCATTGTTCACCTCGTGAGTGGATTGAAAGGAAACTTCTAGTGTTTCCAGTCACCTATAATACAATAGCCTGCACATAGCAAATGTGCTTTTAGTGTTTATTTGCTAATGTTGTTCATGATATAATGGACCAATTTGGTTTTCACATGAAAAGAGGCTGGCCTGCTACAGTTAAACAAAATAATATGCCTAGATATATCCTCATAAAGTGAGATCATAGTTTGATGGTTTCATTTTGGATGACAATAATTTAGGGTTTCATAAGCATGACAACTTGGAAAATTAATATATGGAAACATTCTGATTTCTGTTCACTTTAATAAACTTCCCATCTTTTTAAGTCGTGTAGTGAATACTGAATTCTCTAACAAGCAAGCAATGCATATCTCCCAGACCTCAGCTGAGAAGATGCAGTAGGGATGGGGAAAATGGTGGCTCGTTAATCCGCATATTTCTCCCTTTAAGGAGGAATACCATAGAGTGAAGGGGGAAGCGCAGAACTTGATTCTGCCCTGCCTACTGGCAGGCACTGACTTGTAGTACAGGGAGATCTCTAGCACATGAAGACACCAGAGGTGTCTCAGTTTAAAAATACGTGGTCAAGAGTGACACAGAGCAAAAAGGGAAGGCAGAGAGCTTTCTGAGCTTGGAAACCATTGTCCATTAGACTAAACTGTGAATGGAGTGAGCACTGGATTGAAGAGTGAGAGCAGAATGAATGAGAGAGGAATGTGGGGACGCTACTGAATCTTAGAGAACACTCAAGAAAAATTTGCATGTCAGTTTTGTCATTTTTTTCTGTGGATTTGTATACCTTTTGGGTTTTCTTAAAATAATGTGTGATTTACTCTAGCAGCCTCTATCTTATGTAAGTCTTCACTTGATCCTTGACATCTCTACCACCTGAGTGATGAGCTAGTTCTCTGCTTTTGTTCTTGATGGGCATGCAGGTTTATCCTCCAGGCGCTTTTGCTCTGTGTGTACATGTGTGTTGCTGGGGTGGGAGAGGTTGCTTATGAGTTTCTACCTAAACCTCAAAGGTTTTACTTCAAAATTGATTGTTTCTACATTCTCATTTTTTAGAGAATATAAATACAAAATTTACTATCCTGAGTTACTAGATGTTAGTGCTAAATGAATCAGATAAATTCTGATAAGCTCAATGTTTAAAAATCAGATATTAGAGACAAGAACTTAGAAAATATGCTTAAATGTTGAGGGGAAAAAGGCAAACAAGCCCAAATAATACCTGCAAAACATACGTAAGTTCTCTGTAAAATGTAATTTATGAACAAATTGTAGATGTAACAGATAAAATGGCACTTTTTGGTGTTTTAAATCTTCAGGGATGTGTTTGTACCTGAAGGTTAATCTATAAACCAAATGTGGAGCTCTGGAAATGTGTTCAAGTAAGTGGGCTGTTTTGGGAAATCAGTGCTCATCTTTATTATCAGCTATGGATCTAGCTAAGTATCCCAACTCAGCTGTCTGGTGGATACCCTTTGGAGAAAATGTGGCCAGTACTGTAATAACTTATGAAAGTGTGTCACTGGGGAAGAAGGCAAAGCCACAGTGTCACAGATGATTTAATTGTAGTTTCCAAAACCAAAACACCCACAATAAAAAAAATAGGAAACAGGCACAAATTCACTAGCCCAAATTTCTCTTCTGACACACGTGCACCCAAGTTCTGAGTGGTCCCCTATATTTCCGATGAAACAGGCTTCTACTTATTCCTTTGCTGGAGGCATTTTTGTTTGATTAACAGAACAAAAGGTTAATCATATAAATTTGCCATGTCATAGCGTTCTGAAGCAGGAGAGAATAGGTGGCTCCTTGTTCTCCCTGCTCAGCTCCCAGTCAGGTTTGCTATATGCAATGCAAACACGGAGTTTTCCCTTAGGCCCCCGTGACATACTTTTTTCCATGTATTCTTGGCAGAAGGTGAATGTTCCTCACATTTGTGGCTTCATTTGTCTTAGTGGAGGTTTGTAGATCACGTAATGGGTACGTGAGCTGTGCAGGAGCTTGTCATCTTTTCTCTGTCTCTGTAAGGGACTATAGCAGACGTGCAAATCCCTGCCCCGTTAGGAAGGAGCTCTAATTGCTCCTACCTAATGTGCATCTATGATTACAACAGAGCAATGGAGTTATTAAAGAAATCGTGGCATACTTGGAAGCAGATGGATCAAGGTTGTTCTTAATACCATGTTAATAAGATATTATTTTAATTCCTTGTCTGAATTTACCTGGTAGTTTTAAGTTGGCGTCTATAATTCTTTTGGACAGACCATTAGTTATGATTTTCATATCTCTTTGTTGTAAAGACAAACTTCACACCTGAAGCAGCAGACTTTAATCTCTGCAAGTGACCTACATTTATGGTTACGCTTGCAACAAAAAAAAATTGCGACTTTGAATAGACGCCCTGGGAGTATAAAACACAAAAGTCTAATTCTGCTCTATGACTTGTTTTCATTTGGGGGCTCTGAAATTCTCGTTATGCACTCTTTGCTTGGGGGGTTGCTGCACTCTGTCTTTAGAGCCCTGGTGCGTGCGCATCGCGTGGGCACTGCTGACGGCAGAAACGCGCCGCAAGCCGCTTTGCTACCTGGCGTCCCCGGCCCTCTCGCGTCTACAACACGCACGATGTGTCTCACTCGATGCGGAGAGCCTGCGCGAGCTAGCAACTTGTTTGTTGTTTGAGCTTTATGACTAATTTTTCGGTTTCTCTGCCATACTGAAAAGATCAGTTGCTTGAGATTAGACTGAAAAGCCTTTTAAAACATTTGTTTTGGCAAAACAAAAAAGTTTTGATGGAATAAAACATGTGATCCCGCATAAGGTTTTTGTATATTTTTCAGGAATTCTTAAACATTTCCTAGAAATAGGATATGGCGAGTAGTTTCTCGACAGAACATCCTTTTCAGGTTCATACTTGGTATATTTTAAAATACTAGATGCTTTAATGTATTTTCAATTTTTCTTTCTTAATAGAAAAAAATTTTGCAAATTCAGCATGAATGCAAAATCTGGCAACTACCCTCCTCACACAAAATGTCTCCTGATTTTAGTTGCTATTCTTAGACATCTGCTTTGTCCGTAGGTATGTCTGGGGCGAGGTGACGTGAAAGCTGTCTTGCTTCTCATCTGCTTTTGTCACTCTGCCCAGATTGTGTGCTGAGGGGTTTCCAGAAGTTCGAGTAGATGGATTGTGGGGGTGGATGGTGCTTTGTTTGGTTTTCTTGAGTTTTAAGAACACATACATGAATCGGTCACATCTAAAGGGACTCCCTGGATTCAGAGGTTACCTGCCTGAGGGATGCCTCGAGCACTGTGAATTGCAGTTCCTGATAAGTCTTTTGCCTTACCTATCCCTAACATTTAGTCTCTGAACACCTAGCTGCGTGGCCACCGACGGTCCACTTGTGACCGCACCAGCTCTTCTACAATTGCTTCTAACTGGACGCAAAATACCTGCTAATCTTATGTGGGTTTGACACTCCAGAAGTGAACAGTTATAAGGGTGCCCATAATCGTATATATTTTCTGCCCCTAAACTGACAGGAAATCCCCTCAAACACATATTTTAGTATATAACTGAAAATGCTGTTTTCTGTGGTACGTACACATACATCCTGTGTAAAGAGGAAGAGTGCTGATGGGGGCCGTAGAGAAAGCGACTAAAACCAGCTTTGTGGGCTTTTCTGTCCCTCACCACTCCTCTGTATTGGAAGGATGCCATAGGGATAATACAATGAAAGTATGGAGATGCATTCAGGTAGCTGCTGTTTATACAAGGTGAAGAGGCACATAAATCCAGTAGCTGAATGATTCAGACCTGTCAAGCCTCATGCATTATACACAGGACCTGCCTCGGCTTAGGGACAGCCGGAGAGGCCGCGGTGCTGTGCTGCCGCTGGAAAGCTCCGCTGGCCGGCAAACCTCCCTGGCCAGCACGGCGCGTGGCTCTTCGTTGCGTGACCCAAGCAGACGAGTCTCATGCAGTGGAGTAGAAAGAGTTGTGAGGTCAAAGGATTGGCAAAGACCTGGGCTTGTCAGGAAAGTTTAATCTACAAAATGAAGACAGAGGCTCTTAAATCTCTTGATTTAAGTAAGTTGTAATAAACACAAAATAACTGCATTACGATGTCATTAGTATACATAGGGCTAAAGCTAATTTTATAATCAATGTATAAATTATCACATATAATTGAAACGTGGAGCTAGTATTTGCAGTACCACTGTTTCCAAGAATGTATCCCCCTGAAATGTGTGAATTGGGAAAGTAGTGCACGATGCTAAAGTCTGAACAAAATGCTTCCCTCCCTGTTTTCATACACAGGATTGTAAGCATTTTTCCTTTTGTGTTTCAATAACTTAGAAGACCTGATAACTGCACAAAAATAAGACACGTTTATGTGAGTCATCAGGGCTTTCTTTTGGTTTTTTGGTTTTGGTTTTTTTGTTGTTGTTGCCTGGTTTTTTAGCATATTGGCATTCCTCTGAGTTGGTTTACTATGTTTTCCAAAAGATGCTTAATTGAAATTTGCTGCAGTCTCTCCCCAACCATTGTTTTATCTGTGCGTGGCCTATTTATTTTCCATGACTTTGTGTCTCCGGCAGCAATGCACCTCCTGGGGCTGAACTGGCAGCTCCAGCCCACGGATGGACACACCTTCAACAACGGGATGAGGCCGGGCGCAGCGGGCACCGAGGATGTGGCGGCGGTGCCATCGGGAGGCAGAGGTGAGGCTGCGGGCCAGGCTCTCGCCACGCCACGCGTTTAGCTCTCTTGCAGCTTTTAATATAGATACTGACATGGAGATGTACGCAGAATCTGTTTTCTTAAGTCTGTTTCTAGTGTTCATGGTGTTTTCTCTGTTTCTGCTGCTGGTAGTTGTTTGCTGGTTTGCTGTGCAGCTACGGCTGTTCTTACTCTGTCCCCCTGTGCATTGGTGCAGAAAATCGTGTAACCTCACCTACTAATGGAGAAGTGCTCCCTCAGCTACTAATGAAGAAGTAAAAAAAAAATACATGTACATTTTACTAGGTGTGATATGTCCTGTTTCCATGTACAGCATAGAGATCTCAGACTTTGTGGGAGAACTACATTGTACTGCTTGGGAGAAGACAGGAACTTTGGCTTCCAGCCAAGACCCAGTCCCTGTGGTTTTTTCCTTCTCAGCTGTAATTCTAATAAAAAACATCAAGGACAGCAGAATTTGACCCATAGTAAATAATCTGTCCAGTGATACTAGTATGAACAACGTGGGCAACAAATGGATCTTTTTTTCTCCTAAAGAAAAATTGTGTTCCAGTGGAGGATGACAGAGACAGGGCAATGAGAAGGATATGGGGAAATGCAGAAACAGAAATACTTTCTTAAACTGAGAAGGCATATATTAAAAATACAGATAAATTACGTGTCGTGAAAAGTATTTTAATAATTTAAATTGAATGCCTTTTACTGATGAGGTTCAGGTGTTTCTTTGCTACATCGCGATAAGGCTCTCCCTGGTTATTACAAAAACTATGATAAGAAGACCGAACAAAACGTTTCAATTAGTCCAAGCACCTCACAGGCCTTAGTGTACTGTGAAGGTGGGATGGGGTGACTGAAACAGAAGAGAAGTAAGAGCATGTGCTATTCATGCTATTCAGCAGAAGAGTTTTGTTCGGACCTGAGAATCGTCTTGCTCTCAAGACCTGTGGCTTGTGTTTAAACTTGCTCATTGCCAAAGCCAGTGTTAGAAACAAATGCTAACATAGGAGACTTGCATTGGATGTGTTGGAAAAATTGAGCTGAAATAGAGCTGAGAAAGGAAGCTGACTTGTTCTTCGGAGCGCCTGATCATTTCAGGGATTTGCTTCTGTTTTCAATAAATAATACTGCTGCACCTCAGCTTCTTCATGTTTTCCATGGAAGGACAAATTTTGGCTTCCTCCTTTTCATGAAATTATACACCCTAGTGGTGGCAAAAAACCTGTAGATTTTCAGACAGCGGTTTGTCGGCTTGGCTTTCATCTCTGGCTGGCTGTAGGTCAAACTGGACGAACAGCACATCCCTAAGTACCAGGCAGAGTGTTTGTATTACTGCTGAATTTCTTCCAGATTGTGCACAGGTGAGAGACCCCATGGTTTTAGGCAGGAACCTGAAGAGCTCGGGTCTGCAATTACGGTCACTTAGCTGACAACTTCGGTGTTTAACACGTTTCCAAATTCCTTCCCCCGCAGGTTTTTGTTGCCATCTCTGTGCAAATATAGGGCAGCAGGATTGTTGAATTGGAATGTGCTCATCTGCCTGGGGCACTTCAGTGCAAATTCTGGCAGTTTATCTCAGCCCCACTCTAATTAGCTTTGCACATTTGAAGAGGCTGAGATGCCGGCTGTTTTGGGAGTGGTAACCTCCTGTAGAGGAGACAAGGAGACAGAACTGCTAGTTATGCCTTAAATTGCTACAGTTAGCTTTCCTCAAAGCATGTTGGAAAAGTTTACTTGTTCTTCTGACATTTTGTAGAAGGTTGCTGAAATGTTGATAATCTGGGGAAAAGGGGAGAACAATATTTGGGCAAGTAATCTTCCACAGTGGAATAATATGAATGACAGGTTTGGATGAACACAAGGAATATCTAAACGGCAAATTCTTACAGTAGCGAAGAGTGAAAAGTTTTTCTACCTCACCTTTCCTTTTATTATGTCCAAGTTAATATTGCTATCCCAGCAGTTTTTAGGAAAGCCTCTGACAGCTTTTAACACAACAACCATTTCAGGGCTCAGGGCTCTGGCTGTGGAGAGTGACCTTTCTATAATTGACACAACTCAGGATGAAGCCATTCTTTTCAAAACATGGGTCTCCCAAAGAAACCTTTAACCCCGAGACTGAGAATGGCCACTTAAACGCAAGCTGTGCCTACTCAGCAAGCAAGGCATTTTAAAGTAGAGCAATTTGAAAGGGAAAAAAAAAAGGCAGATACTTCAATTTGATCTGCTTGTTCCTTATTAAGAGACTAAATTCTGGTATGAAATAATAAAACTGCAATTTAAGAGGAAAGAAAATTACTTTATTACTGCATTTTCCTATCTGAATGAAAACAAAAGTCACTGTTAAGATAACAGTTGCAGGTTTTTTGTAATTAGACACTACATCTCTCTAATACTGGGGATGTCTGAAAGCAGTAGGCAAGTGCAATAGGTAGAAAAATTCTCAGTGCTGCTGTAAAACTGCAAGTGAAGTCCACCATGCTCTGACTGTAAACAAAGAGATAGCTTTTTGGTTTTGCCTTTAGGCTCTGGAAGTTGTGCCAAACTAGGGATTTAGATTAAGAGACAAAAGTAAAGAAAAATTCCTTTCTTAATACAAATTATAAAGTAGTATCCCTTCATAGTACATAAAAACCAAAACGCTGGCACTGCCATGGAACTGTGGAATTCCTAACAGGGATGAGATAGACAGTAATGACATTAAAGAAAGGTTTCTGAGAGTGAAGCCTATTTCTCTATTACAGCTGCATAAGGATAGTGTTAGAATTTTGGTGTAATAAATCTAAATTAGGGGGAAAAGTTAAAAAAAAAAAAAAAGCCTGTTTGGGAATAATTGCTTCTTCACAAAAAGTGAATTAGATGACTTTATGGGATTTTTCAGTGCCTAGATTCTGTTAATCCATGCCAAAAATATATTCTACATTTAAAATTATGTAGTAGGCTAGACACACATTTCCATAAAATATGTGACTATGTGCCGTTTCCTTTCTAATTGGCAGAATATACTATAAAAGTCAACTTGAGTCACGTCAGAGGACACCTAAGATAAACTACCATTTATGTGGAAATATGCAAACTAATTCCAGCCGCAAATCCCAACTAAAGAATTCTTCGGTGTAGAGGTTTTTTTATTTATGACATATTGTCTTTGGTATGTTCACAAATTTAGCAGATTTTCTACTAATTCAGAATTGACTTAGTATTTTTTATCTTGATTGTTTGCTATAGTAAGGTTCCTATAAAGCTGAGAAACACAGTAAGAGATTGTGGTCTCTGATCCTAGGAACCCACATTTTAAAAGACACCAAAGATGTGTAATTTTAAAGATTATGGGCAAGGATTGTGGACCTGAAAGATTACTTCCGTTCCCATAAATATACTGACTAATTGGAAAAGGTAGATTTGAATTTGTGTTCTGATAACTCACGTAATCCAGGGTCTGTGTCTCTTTGGACCAACCATCTTGATCCAGGTTTGTGCTCAGTTTGAGATATTTCACTAAGTCTGCTACAGTGTGTGTGGCTTTTGAAAAGACAAATACAGTTAGTTAAATGGTAAAGTATTGAAGCGTCATGAGAAATACTTGTTTCCAGTTATCAAAATCAGCATTGTAAATATAATGGCAATAATGAAATGAAGAAGGTTAAATTTGCTGTTAAATTTTACACCATCTTTCTTGCTTGAGATGAGAGGGGAAAAACAGATCTCTACTAATCTAGCAGAAATTTGCCCTGAAAAGTTATGGAAAGCTAAACTCAGCAGTCATTGGGAAACTGTATATGTTGTCTTTGTGCTCTCCCAATGATGTTGAGACCTTTGCCAGATGCTGCAGCTCTGAGTCACATTTTGGTTTGCACAAAGAAATTATTATTTTCTAATAGTTAAGATATTTTATTAGCAATGCAGCAGACATGCTCCTGCTGAGACCTAGTCCTACTCATCAGACAGCATATGGACCCGGGAACAACTGGAGGGAGCTGTTTGTCATGTTGCAAAAGGTAAAAAGATGAAAAACTTATACCTCATTAACAGTGTAAACAACATGAATCTCTTGGTTTCTCTTATTTCCTTTCAGACGCTTTGAAACAGATGATCAAAATGTAATAACAGTCAGTGTATTTTAAATGTCACTTCCGTTACCTTCATTCAATTTAATCAAGACATGCCATCATTTTCCAGGTGGATTAATCTTATTAAGGACTTTTGTGGCTAATGTAATGGGGATCTTAATTAACACGTTAGCAAGCAGAAATATTAATATGGACGCTATGAAGGCTTGCAGATGTGGTCGTCTGAAAATATACCAGGCTCTAGGGCTGTCTTAGCAAAAGCAAAATATTTGACTAAGTTCCACAGAACAGAAGTGGAGTTTTATTTTTGTTGATGGTGATAATATGAATTGCTGTGTTTAAAGTTAGATTAGGAAATGTATTGTATACTGTATATTATATACCAGTTGATTGTTATGCTGATGTAGAAATTCATGCTAGTATGTATTTGTTCTTTGTGAAATGCAGTGAACTAGCAGATCTTAATTCTATTTCGGTTATAATTTGCTTTTGATTCAGAAAACAATGAAGCTTGTGAAGCAAGCACACCTACTTGAATGTGAAGATGTGCCTAAATTTTCAGGTGGAGCGGGTATTAAGACATGTTTCTTAATTCCGTGTGTGAGGCCAGATTGTTTGACTGCAGCTGAGCCAGAGCAGTGGTTTTAAGTAGATGCTCTCTCTGCAGAATTTCTTTCCTTTTGCCACAACAGAAATATGGGATACTGACCAGAAAACCTGAGGGTTTGATTTTGTTTCACAAGCTGTTTTACTGGGCTCCTGAAAGCTCATACAAATTCAGAAGCTGCCTTCCTCCTCACTTCACAAAACAGAGCTCATTAGTACCTCAGCATCTTCAGCATAACTGAAGTTCAAGATGTGTCATAGCAGTTTCTCCAGACAAACCCTCATTTCCCGGCTTTTTACTTTATTGTAGCTGTGGGAATTTGTTTTGCATCAGGAGTCAATCTGTTGTACACATTTCAAAAAGAATCCGTTTTCACTTGGGTCCTAGGGCACTTAGGTGTTAGTACTAGATACTTTGAAGCATAAGTTCATACAGGAAATGATCAGTGTGGTAATAGGACATAGCACTGTTTTTTCCACTGAAGAAATTTGAATAGAAAATAAATTTTCTACTTTTTTTGTTTGCCTTTCTGGAACAATAAGAAATGTCTGGTCATATAAGTAGCAAATTTAGCTGAAGGAAAGAAAAAACAAGTTGTCATTGAAAACCATAGCAATTCCCCCACATTCTTTTTTGGCAAAAAGTCAGTGGAGTGTATTTGTACTCTGAATGGTTTCCTTTAGACAGCTGTACCATAGATTTCTTCGGAATTCTGAGTCATCTGTGAAAAACCCTAATTGTATAACAAACAACAACAGAAAAATAAGTTGGGTAAAAAGTTAAGGAAAGCTATGTCTGCAGCAGTGATTTATAAGGAATGCAGAGGTACAGGAAAAGAAGTGAGAGAGAATTCTCTTTAACCAACATTGGTGATATTTATTCCTTGTATTTAATTTGAAACTGTCCAAATTATCTTGGTAGTTCATTACAGATCCATTGGAATGGTTATTGCACTAGATATTTTTCAAGAGTGTTACCAAGACGCAATTTACAGTCATCACCCTTACAAAGGCACACAGTCAAAGCACTGGAGTTAATTGCTATTTAAATGTGATGTCTGTAGTGTGACACTGCTGGTAGCCAGATTTCATCTTTATTTTTCAATTTTAACTGCAGTATAGGAGAGGAGCCTATAATAAATACTCAAGTATATCTGGTTTCAGTGTAGATACAGTTCTGCCTCCATAGCTGACACTGCTTGACATCTGTTAAATTAAAGGCTGGCTGGGCATGTCCTATAAGCTGCCACCTTGAAACCGACCTCCAGCTCAGAGATGATGCCTGTTGACAAGTTAGCAGGGGGAGTTTGCATTGCTGTTGTCATGTATTGCCTATTTGATAGCTTCAAAGGCAAATATACTTGAGTGCTAAAACAGTCTTTTCAAATGTATATGCCAAAATAGTAATTCAACTGGGTAAATAACACAGCAGTTTAAATGAGTAAGTGTTATTTAGTTGATAAATATATGTTTGACTGAGCAATTGAAATGGCTCCCCTGGGTAAGATGAAGAAGTATGCTTTTAAAACTCTCTTTTGTAGATGCTTGTGGAGTGGAAGTAACAGAAGACAATCAAGTATCCATGGGGTTATGAGATAAACAGACAAAACTCTAAAACAGTCACCCACAGCAGAGACAATGATGTTGAGATTTATTTGCTCACAATAGTATGAGTTGTTTGGGTTAGTCCTTCTTCCCAGATTTGTCAATTTGTCACATTTGTAGCTTCACTTAAATGCAGTTGATGTTCTTTGAATGTGATTGGCAGTGGTCCATCAAAATGGAAAAGCTTCTAAAAATAGCTGGAGGGGAGTGAGTCAGGTAGCAAGATACATTCTTTACATTAGGAGGTGAAGTCTGAAGGGAGCTATAAAAAAGAGTTTACTTTAAGAGTCTCTGGAGACAGAGTTTGTAAGTGAAGCTGTTAGTTCAGAAAAAGGCATTGCAAATACAAAGCTGGGATGATGTTCTGTTTTTCAAGTTTAAAAAAAATAAGCCTAATAACTAAGAAAAGAGGCTCAGTGGTCATACCTACTTTGCATTTCATTTCTGTATTTCTAACTTGGGGAGGAAGGAACATGAAGAGGCCAATGTCGAGACACCTCCTGTAGTATTTTTATTTGACTGCTCCGCATTACTCATCTTCAAGGTGAGAATTTCTAGTAGATCATTGTTAATATTTCTGTTTTACAAATAGTCATCTGAGAACGTCAAGATTATGACCAACTCGGGTGCACTGGCTGTGTCAAAGCAAGGAGCAGAACCAAGATGCTCTCACTAGTTTCATGTCTCGTACCAACAAGAGCAACTCAGCAGGGATTTATGAGAGTATGATTCAATAATGCATAATCTTTAGAGCTCTGATAGCTTGCTGGACTTAAAACTTCATAAGTTGTTAGTTAAACTTGCAAATATAAAACTAATATTTTAGTACAACTTGAAGCATTTCTAAATTGTGTTATTTCAGCATTGTAATCTAGAACCTTAAAAACAGGATGTCATGTATTAAATTCTTAAAAGCAAAAATAAGGATCCCTTTCAGCATGCCAGAGGTGAGGCAGCAGCTGTTTCTCACAGACATGGCACAGGCTGGCTATAGAGCAGAGGCATGCCATACTAAAAAAATACAGACTTGAAAATAAGGGGTCATCCATCCGTTACATTCTTTGTTGTAGGTTAAGTATATCTTGATCACTTGTGATAGTTGCTCATCTTACCTGCTCTTAAAATCCTGTGCTGTGCTGAACTCCTACAGCTGCTGCAGTTTTCTTCCTGGGTAGATTTTCCTGAGACACTGAGATGTCCCAGGAGTGGTTTGGACAACTAGAAACCAGGTCATTGATGTTGTAGAGCAAAAAAAGAGCATCTATGGAGAGATGCTTCCAAAGATAATTGCTAACTGAACCGAATCATTTCAGTATTAGGAACCTGAATCACGTCTTTAGGCTGATTGATAATTACATATTCAATTGTCTTATCTGCAGTTTTAATCAATTTTTAAGCTAACAACTTCAGAAGTTTCATGAGAAATACAAAAGAATGGTCTTTTTCTAATAAGTTTTTCTTGGGAAAGTTCAACATCCAGTGTATCTGTTTACCTGTGAGGTACATGCTGACGTAGTGTGAATGTGGTTCTGGTTCTCCTGATGACTGGAATATTTTCTTTTTAGCTTAATTGATGCATTTCAGGATTCTTCACTCCTGAAAAATGCCCTTTCCCAGATAGAAATTCAAAATAGAATTTTGGAAAACTAAGGGAGGCTAAGGCTAAATTCAACCAGACATATTAAAACTTGAGCCTTCAAAAGAATTAGATTTATTTGCAGAGTTATAATTCTAGGGAATATATAGTCAGCAGTCTTGGAAGCAATGTAATTAGCAAAAGTCACTGATGGTGGTGTTTTGGAGCTGCTTTAATAGCCAATGAAACCATAACCTCCAACAGAGACTATGCTGGTCTTACCATTTGCATGCGCAGTAAGCTTGCTGCACTGGAAAAAAGTGAGGTACAAAGGCTGAAGCAATATTCAGTATAATTTCTATTTTACGTAGATGAAAAACACGTGATTCAGTAACTTGTAAAGCAGATGTCAACATGAGGGCATTCTAACACCCATCACTTCTCTAAAGTGTTCTGACAAAGATTCATTTTTCTAAAACCTACTCTGTGGCATAGGCTATATGTGTGTGTTAGCAGCCATTTCAGTACATAATAGCCCTGAGAGATATATATATGCTTATATATATATGTCATATATTTGTTCATGACATGAGGTAAGTGACTATAAGCTGCTTATTTCTTAATTAATTGGAATGTTAGATTTGTGCTGCTGTTACAAGCTGTATCTCTGAATATACATGACCACTGTTCCACTGAATTCTAGAACTGTGTTAAAAAGTATAAAGAATTATATATATACTGTATTAAAAAGTATAAAGTTGAAGTATTGCTTAAAAAGAAACTAAATTAGAAGCAGATTCCAACATGGGGGGAGGCTACTGATTCAAACAGATCTAAGCTACAGATTCCCACCCATTTTATGTGTGGATTTCAGAAACAGATTACACTTTCTGACTTCAGTAGTCTTTATGTCAAAGATTTGCACTGGCTTCTGTGGACTGGAGCAGCTTTGTTGTAGACATGAAATTAATCAAATTAAAAAAATACATAATGCAGATAATTCATTGAGTATAAGGAGTCTGTGGACAGAGAATACTGTCTGGAAGAGGCACTGGTCTATTAATCTTCCCACCTTTATAGCTTACACAGCTTTTATTATTATAATAATAAGAAGAAGAAGAATGCCTACTGTAATACTTCGTGGAAAGAGCTTTTTCTTTGACCATTTCACTTTGACTATGGATATACGGATCCTGAAGAACAGGGTTCTTTAGGGTGTGTCAAGGAGTCTGTTCTCAGATTGGATACAGTCGATGTTCGTTTAAGTATGCACAGTCTGCTTTCAAAGAAATAAATTACAGCACACTTTTTAAGACTGTTGAAAAAATTCATCATTTATTACCATAACTTGGAATTGTGAGGTGAAATAAGTGTAATGTTGCACTGAAAGGAGATGAAGGAGCCCTCAGCGTTACGCTGACTTCCGACTTCCCAGCTCTGCCAGTGATTCCAGTGTAGCATTCAACAGGTGATTTTATGTGCTCTGTACCTGGTCTTCCTATCTATGGAGGTAAGGACTAATTTAAATTCTAGTGAGATGGTGCCTGACTTCACTGAGGTAGGAACTTTGAGATACCCTCTGTTGCAGTAATCCATTAGAAATAAAATCACGTAGTTTTTATGAAACATTACATGTTTGAATCTGGTTGATATCTGTGTTCTTGGGTGGCTCTAAAGGCACATTACTTGACATTCTCAGCTGTTTTTCCTTTCTTTGCAGCCTGTCTTTGCAGCTTCTCCTGCTTTCTTTTTTTTTTGTAGTACTGTGATGTTTTTGTAGATCCATTAACATAGGAAATGAAAAAAACAAACTAGTTGCCAAAAACTGTATAGCAGTTGGTATTCAGAGCATTATTTCACCATTTCAAAACACTGCCAATATAATATCTGTTTCGTTATGTACAAGTATAAGTGCTGCTAACATAGATAATTTGGAATCTATAATTGAAACCGTGCTATTGCAGCTCTCTCAATTAAAGATAGTCAAGACAGAAAAGCTGTTATGTACTTACCTGCTGGAATCATATGTCATTCTGTGCCATCCTGCTACATTCATACAGTGTTGGAATATATTTCAAAAGTGATTTGCCATTTATTAAAAATAGCATTATACCGTAAAAAAAACCCATGAAGTAAACATTGAGCTTTCAACAAATACTGTCAGTTCATATTAGAGGTATCGCTACCTTCCAGTGTGTATTAATAGTAATATTAATGATACTTTAAATTTCTGTGATTGTTAACATACATTTTCTGTGGTTTTCTGGTCTTTTCTTTGGTGTTGGGTTAACGGTTGGACTTGATGATGTTGAAGGTCTTTTCCAACCTTAATGATTCTGTAATGATTTTGTGATTCTGTGATTTATAGTGTCTGTTGTAATAATTTTAAAATGGATTTATCACTGTGTTGTTTGGGAATATGGAACACAAAATCAGACATTGCTACATAATGTAGCTTGAAAGCACTGCTAACTCTTCATGTATCGCACTCCGTGTTTAAAATATGTGTAGCCTCAGAACCATCCTGTTCAGCTGAGAACAGAAGGGATTTGCATCGTGTTTTAAAGGTTGACTAGTTCATGGACCGGAAGCCAGAGCATTCAACCAGAAGGGTCTTGTATCTTGTCTTCAATAATGCATGCTGAAGAACCATCAAAGGAGGGATTTTGACTAACTGCAGCACAAGGGAGAAAGACCTGTAGGTAGTCCCTGCTTCAGGCAGAGAGAACTTAAAAGGCAGCACATTGAGTTGTACTTAACTTTCTTTCAAGAAGGAGAAGATGCATATTCAAGTACAGAAACTGTCCTCTAAATCCTTTTCTGTGCATTTAATTTCTTCTGTCAGCTCTCTTGTCTATGACCTGGAGTTTATTGGAGTACTTTACTACACAAAACAGTGGTAATAAAAATTTGCAATCAGTTCATTTAGATTAAAGTTACCCCTTCAGTTCACCTCTTGGATAATTTTCTTTATACCCTGGTTACATACAAGATGCAACTGAAAAGAGCACAGGGAGATTCGTATGTACTTAATTGACTCTCTACTGTTACTGTACTTGATCAGTAAAGAGCAACTGCAGAATTAAAGGGTTGCAGGGATTAGAAGATTGCAGATGCTCCGCAGAAAAAGGTTCACAGTCTTCTTACTTCAAATATAGGGTCCAAATTCTTAAATACTGATTGAAACAGCAGGCAGATTGTGTCAGAATAAGAAAGGAAAGTTACAGTTTTGTTTAAAAGGTAGCATTGCCACAGATGTTCATCCTGAATGAATAAAAATACCTGTATTAAAAGCAGTTATCTCATTTGATTTATATTTTATTTTATAGGACCGTGGGTCACTAGGAATAGCAGCATAGATAGCGGAGAAACAGAAGTTGGCCGCAGGGTCACCCAGGAAGTGCCTCCTGGAGTTTTTTGGCGTTCTCAGATCCATATCGGCCAGCCACAGTTCCTGAAGTTCAACATATCCTTAGGGAAGGATGCTCTTTTTGGTGTTTATATAAGAAGAGGACTCCCACCATCACATGCTCAGGTACTTTATCAATGCATTTTTTGGCTTTAAATGTCAGAATGCAAAAATTTAGAGCATCTATGTTAGATTTGTGTTGGAGCTTATGGAGCTAAATTTTAGAGATTCCTGGGAATTACTTAATTTGTGATATTTCACTGAACACCCTGATATTAAGATTTCTAGGTTATTACATACCTTGATAGTAATAGATAAAAGAAGTATGATGTTCTTGCCAATCAGGTTTTTAAGATAACTTGCAGTTTGGCACTCAAGGTTTTAAAGCTCTGCACAGCTAGATGTGTTAACATAATTTTCTATCTTCATAGAAGTTTTAATCTCTACAGGAATGGCATTGCTGGGGTATGCAACAGACTGGCATCACTGCTGCCCAGCCATATTAGAGAACATAATGCAGTGGCCATGTGTTTGAGAGCTGTAATTTTACTACTTTTTCCTCAAAGACTGTATTTAGGTGTAATATCTGACTCGGACATGGGGCAAGTCTTGCAGCTGGGAAACCCAATTGTTCTTGATTTCTAACGGGCCTCAAAGACGAAGACTCGGTAATACTGCATTTTGACAGTGACCCTGTAGTACAGAACTAAGGGCCGCAGGTAAAGATAGTTTTAAAGTTAGTGAGATCAAACCTAAGTATCTTTTTCTTCTAGGTTGCACAGTGGTTGTTTCAATTTCTTTGCTGTGAGAAGATATGGCTATATTTTCTGTTACAGAGAGAATTTTTTTATTATATTGAAAATTTACTAACGTGAATGGAAGGTTTCCCATTTACTTAGATTAGAACTGCAATGAGAAATATTATATTTGCTGTTACACATACTAAAAGGAAAGAGCCCCCATTCTTTAGAGTGCAAGGGAAGCAGAAAAAGGAACCAGCTTTTGGAAAGGACCCTTTCCTTCTTGCATATCCTTGCTGCTAAAAATCAGTTCTTCATTCAGAAATTATCACCTAAACTTAAAATGCTTTATTTAGCATATGATAAATACTATGATATACTAATATATTTTTATACTATAAAAAATATGATATGATTGCTAAAAAGCAAATGTAGAACTCCATGATCCCTTGTGGGAAGGCCCCATTTAACATTTCTAGGTGCCTTGTCCTGATTTGCAAAGAACTGCTAGTACTGTTTGTTTTCATTTGGCAAAGCAAACTGCAATTACATCAATGGTTAAAATGCATGATCTAAGCTGAAAGCCCAGAGGCTTTACAATAATTGCATTGCTGCATATTACCTGCAAGGAGAACCAGCCCTAAGTGAACTGTGTCCATGTGTGTGCACAAGCTCATAGTACAACAGCGAACCAATGAATTTTCTGGCGAAAACTACACTTCCATTAACTGAATTTTGGATGTGCTTGCCAATGTGAGGCAAATTTGTAGAACTGTTCTGCATTGCCTCTTGTTCCTTGGTGTTTGCTATTACCCGTAGTCTGAACTGAGAATGACAATCTTTAAACAGAGTTGGGAGGAAAGGAGAAAAGAGGTTTACATGGATTTATGACCTCTACTTCCAAGGATTTGTGAACAAGGAGCTTTGCCTGTCCAAACTCCGTCAACTTCCTGTAGTATGCTGTTTTCAGATGTTCTCTAAGTTACTGAATGGATATATCTGGCTGGTAAGAAATGAGGATCAGCAGTCCACAACCCGGGGAGGGGAGGGCAAGTGGACAGTTTTCCATATAGCTAGAGGTTAGCGTACGGCATCCTGGAGTTCTGTTCTTCTACAAGGCTAGACAAATTGGGGGAATTGTAGAGGGGTGTTGACAAATTTTCAGCCATTGCCAGACATCCATGCAACACAGAAGGTATCCACAGAGAGTATGTTCCAGGGTGGGAGCCTTTCTTATGAATGTTTTGATTTTGGCTGTAATGCTTCAATATGTTTTCTCGAGGGTGAAATTATGCCTGTGGATCTTTAACTATTGCAATGAGGTAATGGCATAATTCATTGATCATGTCTCATTCAATTCAGAATTTTGGCGCTCACTTCCCCTATCATAACACCATGAAAAAAGCAGCAATTTAGTTGAGGAAAACAAAAGTATAAATCATGATGTGAAAATGGCTTAGGGCAACCAAAGCTCCTAAGCAGTCATCAAAGTTTGCTATAAATACAAGTTAATTATAATTGTCTGACTAAGGCATGATGGAGGTATGCCTGTATCTTGTACAAGAAATCCAGCTGGGCATAACTGCTAGTACAAAATACTTTTTTTTAATTCAAGCTGAACTTTAATTTCTATTGCACTGTGATCAAATGTATTTGTTCTAGGTTTCATTGTGATGTTCTCATCTGAGAAGGCTATGTTTCAGGGGAAGTTTCTCTTCTTTCTTTCACTTCACCTTACATGGATAGGATATAAATTTCATGACCTTTCTGTTAAATTAAATAATGAGA
>NW_010558317.1:42229-50729 GCF_000687285.1 Phaethon lepturus | reverse complement strand
TCCTGCTGAGCTGGATTTCTCCTCAGAGAACCTGTTTTCCAGTCTTTAGAGGAAGCAGTTACAACCCTCTTCCATAACTGGAGTTCATGAAATTTGGCAGTATAATCTGCAGAATCACTTTCCCATATTCATGCAGGGACCTGGTACTTATCAACAGGGTGGTACAGCAGCATTTTTGCCCAGAAATCAAAATTCAGCCAGACTTCTACCAAGACAAATAATTTTAGAAAAAGAAAGGCAAGCTGCTACAGACGCAAGTTAGTGAAAAGAAGCCTTGTTCTGACAGAAAGGAGCAGAATGGTTTTGTATTAATGAAAATAGTCATAAGTTGACACCAGACGATATTTTAAAATTGAAATTTAAAATCCTTGTTTCTGCAGGTTAGGGACATGAGCTGTAAAGCAGTGAACAACTACACTTGACAGTTCATCACTGATCAGTGCTGATATGTCAAGTGAAGTAAAATCCTTTGTGGGAGCAAGTCAATAATCAGCAAATTAGGTACATGATTAGCCTCAGACAACAAGATGCAGTTCCTGTCTGAGAGCCCTGCTGAGATTTAACCTTCTCAGTATTACTGTTTAGCAAATATTCCAAATGCCTGGTTTAGTCAGTCAAACTGATGCAGCTGTAAACTTGTCTAGAAGCAGCGTTGTGTGCCATGTGCATAGGGAGTGGAGCTCTAGAGGAGAGGTAAAAATGCAGTTTTGAGTGGCAAGCAGACTAGAAGCAGGACTGCATTGCTGAAAGCAAAATTATTCCAGCCTGTGTAGTACTACATAGAAATTACAATATACCCATTGCAGGCTTGGATGATCAATAGGAAATTAGTAGAAAATAGTCATGTTAATAAAATGGATAATGTATAGAAAATGAACTGTAAATGTCAAATAATGCATGAAGTGACTCTGCAGAGATTACAGCAATTATGATGTTACTACACGTTGGTAGAACATTCCAAATGACGCATGAAATAAGGTAACCTTATAGAAACATCACTGTAATGTCTGGAGAAGGCAGTGCATGGAGTTGTATTGTTTTCATTTCCAGCAGAGTGTTTTGTAGTTAGAAATTTTTCATGTCAAACTGAAAACTGTTTTCATTTAGAACAAGAAATGGCTTTATTTGAAACAACTTGAATAGCTGGAGAGCTTTAGTGTTACCTTGGGTTTTAGCCAGTGCTCAAACACATTTAGATGCTCTGACCACCTTGAAGTTATCTAATGGCAACTGTGCTGTTATTACTGAATGCTGTACTGGTTGGGTTGTGTCACATTCAAATGTTGAAACAAATCGGTTGGCTGCTACTGTGGGTATCAGATGTTTCACGGGTGTATTTTAATGAATAATTACCAGCTGGATTTTATGAAGAATTTCAAAGCACTTTGCAAACAAGTTTCTCTGACGTATCTTTTCTTGGCTGCTTAGGTCTTACAGGGCTTTGGCATAAAGAAGAATGCTAGCCACAATGCCAAACATGTTTTTTCCTTCCCCTACCCCCCACCCCCTCCCTTTGAGTATGTGTCTACTATTAAGACAAGAGCTCTAAGAAATCTTTATTTTCAATTCCTGATTTCAAACACTGTTAGGGATTTTGTGGAGCCATGCAAATAATTTCAAACCTAAGAAAAACCCAAATATTATGCAGTGTCTCTGCGTTTTCAGTCTTGACCCCTGCAAAGCTATCTTTGCTTCACCATGCTTTCACGAGTTCCTGTATGCAATTGGGCTCAGTCGATCTGCACTATAGGGATGGCGTTGTACAGTGTGGTCACTACCACGTATGTAAAGTTCCAAACCTGTTCTGCTGACTCCCCGTGGTTCCTGGAAAAAGAAAGTCCTTATTAGCCGATGAATAAAACGTATCAGAGGAGGATAGAAAGCACTGAATAGAAAAATTAAAAAAAAAAAATTGCCCAGAGAGAACTTAGTATGACACTTAGGTTTGTAAATAAAAGTATGCAGTAGGGGTTTGGTATGCTGTGTAGTAAAAATAAACAACCTCACTGAGAATGTGAATGTGGAATTTGTTTAGAGGAGTAGCTGGCAAGTCACTTGCTTATATGGAGCTTTAATCACAGTAAGTACTCCCCCCTTGCAAAATTGAACTCTGAAGATGCAGTCATTTGGGATTTCTGGTGCATTTTGTTTCTGAGCGGTTTTTGCGGTTTTTCCGTGACGTTCAGTATAAAGCCATGAAATATAAAGCATCATTAAAAAAAAAAAAGTCCGTGGAACTTCCAAGTTACTTCAGAGATTTGGTTTGGTTTGACAGATCCTTTCCCTAATTCATGTGATTTAGTAGTCTCTTCCTTAGCAGTTGTTTGTGTTAGATTAAAAATTCCACAGTTGATTCTTGATCATGAAAGTATTTTCAATCTTTTCTTAGATGAGTCTTTTTATGTATGTGTATTTGTCAATAAGTAGCTTCAAAGCAAGAGTGGTATCTTCAGCACAACTTTATATAAAATTAATTAATCAGGTATGGTAAATTGGAAAATCAACTGGACCACAGGAAGCAAAATGACGATTCAGCCAACCATGTGAAGAAGTCTTACCTGGTTATGAATTCACAGTACCGTCTCGGTGACCCTTCAGTCAGGGATTTTAGATTTTGGGGGACATATACCTAGTACTTGCTGACACATTAAGATTTTCACCCGAGGAATCACCAGCAGATACATTATCTGTTTTCTTTTTCCTCAGTCCTGAGGAATCCAAAGAGCGATAAAAATGTATTGTTATATTCTGTATCAGTTTGCACTGGTACTTCATCATTCATGAAATTACTTGGGTTTAGTCATTTTGCTTTTGCCTGAGCATGCAATAGTTCTTCATAGTTTGATTAAAAAGGGGCAATACCAGTCTTAACTTTACCAAAGTTAAAATTGTAGCCTTATGTGGAGTCACGCCAAGGGACCTGCTCTCACTAGGTCACACTCCATCCTTGTGAAAAGAGATTCTGCAGCTGAAACTACTTCAAGCAGTTTCAGCCTGAATAGTCTTCCCCTTCGATCTTGCCAACTGCTGAGCCTTCTCTGCTGTATGAGGTAGAATCAGCATCAAACAGAGGGGAGGCAGAGGAACCTGCCAGCACAAGCAGAGATGAACAGCATGTTGCCAGTGAGAAATGTCAGCTTTTATTGCTACTTCCTTAGTTGACCCTTTGTGAATGATTGTTCAAGATTTCTTTTTCCCCGAGATGTTGCCCAAGTAATAACATTTCCCAAGGAGGTGATGAGTCTGTCCTTAACCTCTGACTGTTAGGCAATGGGTTTTAGCAATATTTCCAAATGTCATTGATTTAAGAGATAGATAGATATATGTGTGGTTGACACCTCTGGTACTCTGAAAGTTACTGGCACGCCAGAATTCTTTAAATCTCTGGTGTGTGTTGCCTTAAATATACTAATTTACCTGGTCTACTTTCTCCTGCAAAAATCCCGTGTGGAAAAAGGCTCAAGTGGATGGCAATCTGATACTAAGAGTTTGGTGAAACTTCTTTCCCACAATTAAAGGCATGGGGAAAAGTGGATAATGCACTTACTGTGACAATAGCTTTCAACATTAGTAGACCTGCACTCAAATTCCTGCCCTGCCATGGGCTTCCTTTGTGGCTGCACATCGGTGTCATAGTTCCACATGTTTAACAGGAGGGTAATTGTACTTCCATACTTTTCCCTTTGTTGTAAGGCTAAGTGTATCAAGGACTCGGCTCATACATGACTGTTACAAAATTTCAGATAGAAAGGTCAGCTTTTATAGACCAGTTTTAGATGGTAGCTAGTTTTACATGTGCAGCATGGCACTAAAGTGTTAAATCAGTCCATCTGTCTGTCTCTTCTACTAGAAGGGAGAATCTTTGTTGTTTTATTGCACATTGTGTATTATTTGCTAGAACTCACTGTGAATGAGTGGAATACAGTGTACAAGACAGCCCTCACTGGATGTTTGGTCTGTTTAGAATGCGAGATTACCGATTTCTATTTAAACTGAAAGCAAGTGAAGATGTATGTTTTCTCAGAGCTTTTGCAAGCCCAGACTGTATGTGCCAGAGATAATGGAGGGAAATGCAATGAAACTACTGGCAAGCAAGCACGTACTATTACCGTATTTTATTGAACATACACATCTTTCTTTAGACATGTCTATCTATCTGTGTCTACTCCTGCATAGATAAATGTGTCCAAAACAAGAGGTATTTTCATAGGGGACTTGTTATGCAACTATCAAAAGATCAGATATATTACTTTTGTTGTTTCTTAAGGGCTTCCCTTAGATAAGGACTGTGAGAGCTAGTAAGCTGAGCATAACACCAGCTTGAGACTTCCAGAATCACAGACGTTAAAGACCGAAAAAAAAGCCTATTAGGACAGCTAGTCCAGCTGCTTTGTTATGCAGAGTTATTCCCTGTTGTAGATTAACCAATATTTCTTCCAGTCCTTTTTAATTGTGTGATGCAGTGGCATCTCCATTGGGAGGCTATTACTGAGCTTAATAGATGGGAAGCTTATCTGACATTCATCTTAAATTTCTTTATTTCTTTTTTTAGTTTCATGCCATTAATGGTGTCATCCCTCTTATACTCTAAATAATCACTTGCTCTGTTTGATCCCTTTTCTGAAGATTAATGTAATGGTATACCTTACTTGGAAACCATCCAAGCAGAAATTTTCCCTTTTCTTTAATATAAGTTCAATTCCTCCAGCCACTTGATTTGTGTTATTCCTTTCCACGCTCCCTCTGGTTTTTGTATCCTACTTGCCCCTGATTGTTCCACATACAAACTCAGGTAAGCAACTCTTACTCTGTGATGTAAAACTTGTACAGTGTATTTTTACCAGGTGCTGAGTTACCTAACATTAGAAAAACACATTTCCTGATTTTCTGTTCCTGTTTGTTTTCACATTCTGGGGCTTCCATTCAATTATATGTCTGGAACTGCACCTGAGGCTTCTGTTCCTCCTGCAGCAAGAATTTATTGTAGGTGATTTCTTAGAAAAGGGTGTGTGTCTCATAGGTTGAAGGTTTCCAACTTTGAAAGCTATGCAGGAACTTAAAATTTGATGGGTCAAATCATTGATTTCAACTTCTTTCTCAAAACCCAGCCTGTCTTGAAATACCATTTGTACATTTTTTGATCACCTATGCAGAGCAAAGATGCATAATTCTGTATCACTGTTTAGGAAAGGGTAAGAGTCACAGAATCTCTGTGTGTTCCGTGGTCCGCTAGTAAATATTAGTTTCACATTGGCATATCTTTCAGAAATACCATTTTATTGACAAGGTAGAAGAGAAAATATAGTGTCAGATTTTGAGATGAAATACCATTCTGTATTCAGGTCTGTCTGGGATTTTATTTGTTTGTGTTCTTTTTTTTTTTTTTTCCTGTTTTTTCACCCTGCAGTATGATTTCATGGAACGCTTGGATGGGAAAGAGAAATGGAGCGTGGTGGAGTCCCCACGGGAACGTCGAAGTATTCAGACCCTTGTTCAGAATGAGGCTGTGTTTGTTCAATATTTGGATGTGGGTTTGTGGCACCTGGCATTTTACAATGATGGCAAGGACAAAGAAGTGGTCTCTTTCAGTACGGTTGTTTTGGGTAGGTATCTCCACAAGCTGAGCATTTTTTCCTCTGTTTATACCTTCCATTACTTAAAGTCATAATACTTTCTTGCAGTCTTCAGTATTCGGCCTGTTTATCCTTATGTTATGTTGTGTAATTTTTTTCCCAACGCTACTCTGTCAAAAGGTCTGCAATAGGGTGCTGATTTTAATTTGCTGATTTCTTTTAAGATTTTAGCATTCCCATGGATCTTGAGTTTAGTTGTGGAAAACAAGACTCATATAAATTCAGTCTGGGTTGAAGCATTCCCCAGTTAATGTTCCTCTCCCTTATCTCTATCATTTCTACACTCCTTATTTGCTTCTCCTGAGAAGCTTATTTACACCCCAGTGGAATCATATGCAACAGGAGAGCTGTTTAATCGTAGTAGAAAGATGGCACAAGAAAGTGACACCTGCAAATGAGGTTATTCTTTACAGTCACCCCAGAGATTAATTGAGTCACTTAATTACCCATATGCTGTTTTAGAGCTTACTACTCACCTAATAGTGGTCATCTCCTCAACATGGTGGAATCAAGAGCAGAACAACATCTAGCCTATGACCTGAGAAGCCTGCAGTTTTGTTAGAAGAATAGGGTTTCATTTAGTTGAAAATCAAACTGCGTCTAAATTCTCCAAGCTTTTTCAGAAGGTTTGTTGAACTTTGAAGCACTTGCTGAGCTTTGCCGAGTATCTTGTCACAGTGGCATATAAAATTCTGATAGTCTGTGTGCTATTCTATCCTGGCTGGTGAAGTGTTAAATGGCACTATATTGTATAAATCTGTAATTTCTGTTAGTTTAGGGAAAAAGAAACTGCAAAAAGTCCAAGCGAGTTTTTAAGCTTGATGAAAAATAGTTGGAGATCATTTCCAATCTTGCCTGATTAGTGATATGAAGCTTAATTTTTCCTATTTACATTAGTATAAAATTCAGTTTGTTGGCTTATGTCCCACAGGATGTAGGAGGATAGCCAACACTGTGTTCTTAAGTATGAATATAATTGTTTCTATTAACCTCAATTAAGATGCAAAAATTCTTTTTCTTCCATAGCTCATATGTTGTTTTGTAAGGGTTACTAGGTGCTATGCATGTTGATAGATATATTTGCTGCTTCTGCTTCTCCAAAAACAACAATATTGTATCTTGTTATGTCCTTATTGTGCTTAGAAAACCTTCAGATATGATAAGCTGTCCTTAGAAGAGTTGCCTGGTCTAGGTTACAGCTTTCAAGAGCATCAAGGTCTAATAGTCAGGTAGACTACTTGATAGTGCAATAATAGTAATTGGACTGAAATGTAGAGAAAAGTATAGTGTTTTATCCAGTTCAGAGGTTCTTCTACACACACCTGGTATCAGATGTTTCACAATCAAAGGATCTGAGACAGCTAAAAGTGTCTTTGAAGTGGAAGAGGAGAAAGAATAACAGAAGTTATGTTAACTCCCAGACAATACTAAATTTACCATGATTTTGAATACATAGAAAATGCTTTTGTGTGCCATGAAGCAAAATAATGAATAAATCTGTAGACAGGCTTCTTCATGAAACAGATTGATGACTTTGAGCATTACGTTTCAATTTCTATTTTCATTGTGTACATGAGCCATTTCAAGAGGCCAAGCTAATGACATCTCTGAAAATTTTCTTTAAGGTTTTTTTATTTAGTGTCCTGCAACTGTGAAACTGGATTTAAAGTTTGTTTGAATCTTTTTCCTCTTTTCAGTTTAATTTGACAGAAAAATACTCTGTATGGTTCTGCTAGTTCCAAACCCGAAATTTGTTTTCTGTGTTGTACAGGTGCTATTTGTTTGGTGTCTGGGACTGACAGAGCCATTTAGTTTGGGACAACAACAGCTTGCAGTAATAGTGAAGAGTAACAATATTCTGATCAGATTTTTGTTCTAATAATTCAATGTTGACAATATGTGCCAGTGAAATCCAACAGCTTTCAAATGAAAGTGATTTTAACAATTAATTTTGAAATTGGAATTTTATTTCTAGGTTGTTATCATGCAAAGTAGTATATATATTATCCAAATAATAGCAGAAAGTGTGGAAAAGGAATACTTTGGTACAATTGAAACTTTATCATCAGGCTGGTGTGCTTGCTCTTCTCAGATTATTCAAGTCATCAATGCTTCAGTCATCACGTAAACTTTAGTGTTAAACCCTGTCCTCTATTTTTATAGACCTCTTCTTCATCCTCCTGAGTCACTACTTGCACCTTTTTTATTAATTTTTTTTAGGTTAAAGAATATTTTCTGTAGCAAAAGACCTCCTCTTTGTCACGTTCAGTAGATATTTCTGTCACCTTAATTAATGAGTCTTTAAATGTCTGTAGAAGGAATAGAAGATACACTCCTTAGGATAATCAGTTTCACACGGAAAAGTGGTTGTGCAAGTTCAAAGTCTCATTGTAAAAAGGGAGGTTGCTGATTTTCCTGATGAAGCATTATGTTTGCTACATAATATGAATTCACACACAGCTGTCGGGGTCTTAAGATGCAGTTCCTGTCTACCTGTTTGAACAGAGGCCTTGAGCACTCTCAGAAGACTTGGATTTCTAATGGTGCTCAGAGACTAAATAGGTGACTTCAGTATCTCGCTAGATCTCTTCACTTACTCATGCTGCCATAAAACTTAGTACCTTTCTGCCTCACCTGAAGTTTGCGGTATTAATATCATTAGAGAGGGATCGTTCTTCTAAGTATTGAAGACGAAATAAACTAAGGAAAAAATAAGCAAAGAATTTGTAGCCCAGATGGGAACCAACTAATGTGCTGGTGATGCTTGTGTTTCAGATTCGGTGCAAGACTGCCCACGTAATTGTCACGGAAATGGCGAGTGTGTATCCGGTGTCTGTCACTGTTTTCCAGGATTTCATGGAGCAGAT
>NW_010558317.1:18156-42198 GCF_000687285.1 Phaethon lepturus | reverse complement strand
CTACGTTTACAAATAACCACAGTGTATGTTTGCGATGTATGGATCTACAGTGCCTGCTAGGTAGCGTGGCACCAGGCTAGATCAATATGCATTTTTTTCTTAGATCTCTTAGTTAACTGTGGTCAGGTGGAAGTATTGCTATATTGCTGATGAGCTTACATAACTACTTTTTTGTGTCAAAGGTAGTAGACAGAAATGGCAGAAAAGATTTATTTTCTGTGAAAGTAGATAAATTATCATTAATGCTTTCTGATAATCATTAATTGGTCTGCAACAGAAGACTGATTATCATCGTTGATAGCATGTAACGTACATTCTGGCTTGGCTGAGCCTTACTTCTAGTTCATAGCATCTTTCTTGCTTATATAATTACTTTTTGACCAAAGGAAGTTCACCTTTTTTAGGAAAATAAGTAGGACTTAATAAAGTCTTAAAATAAACCTTTCCTTAAGTGTCAGCTGTAAATTTTAACAACTAAAACTGGAAGATGCATGATTATCAAGGACTAAACAGAAATCTAAAAGACAAATATGGATTGACAGTATGCGTTTACTAAGTTTTTCTGAGAGTTTGGGATAGCTGTCATAGGGAAAAAGATTCATAAAGGAGGACCTCTTTAGTTTATACAGCTAGTGGCACATATGTTGTCTAAATCAAGGACTTGGTTGTATTCCCTGCTGTTCCTGAGCACAATCGTAACATTTTACAGTTTGCTTCCTTCTTAGTTTGTGTGAGATTTAGGCACACTATAAGTATCATGTGCCTACCATTGTTTTCCACAGGGGTAGGGTTGTTAGTGTTCAAAGGGGGAAAGCCTGGTGTTTGAAAGCTTTTTGAAATGCCTTGAAAGACCTTAGAAACGTGCTCATTTCTTCTTAGGCTCCTGATCCAGTCCCGAGGACAGTTTGTTGTGCCCCACCTCTTTCGCTGGTGTAACAGGGTGGCATCCAGCATACCTGTGCGTGTCTATGAAATGCTCTTGAAGAGTTGTTACAGCCGTACTGGAGCGAGTCATTTCTGTTTTGTGGCTCTGTATTTGGCTCTTGGAGGTGCTCCAGTACAAAAAAAAAAAAAAAAAAAAAAAAAAAAAGGCAGAAAAAAGACCCCCAAGGGGCCTTGGAAAGCTAATGATGTTATTTGAGTGCTCATTCAGTACTCATTTTAAAGAATGCTTCAAATACAGCGTGCATGTTGTTTGATTACCTGAGAAATTAAGACACTTGGCAAATATATAGAGGAGATATCTGTATATTACAAAGTAAATGATGTGATAATGTGTGCTATAAATACACATTGACAGCTATATGCATTTCTGTGGTGTTAACCTGTGAAAGTATGCATGCAGTGACTGTGTGCTTCACTGCCACTCTTCACACATACATGGCCATTAAATCACCTCATTTGCATTTTGAGTTGTGGAGCAAACCTGCCTTGTGTACTGAACCTCTGTGGAACACTGTATTCTGTGTTAATGCTAGAAAATACTTCATTCAGGCTATGTCAAACAAATAGCTTTTTTATAGGGTACTTGTGAAACTGTATCTGTCAGGCTTCTCCTGCCCCTCCGTACATTCTCTTTGCTTCATGCTTTGTCCTTTCTGTGTTGTCTCTTTCCCCGCAAAAGCAGAAATGGTTTCTTGTCAGACATCATGGTATTTCTAAGGAACAAAGAAGCTTGAAAAACTACAAAAAATGGCAAAATGGGTGTGTTGTCAGAATTCTCGTGTGCCCGTGCAAGCACACAGCTGCACATCTTTATACTGTGAGACATACAGAGGGTGTGCAGCTCAGTTAGAGTGTAAGGGCTGTATGCCTCACCCATTTCACAGGCACTGTCATGCCTGTTCTCATGTCCGCAGATTTCTCTGCGTACTTGAATGCTGATTATATGTGAGAGCAGTTTCAGAAGACAGAAATCAAAATTGAGATGATATGCATGGTAAAACACAGTAAAATGAGATAGAGAATTACATCTTTTCCAGCATATTGTATGTGTGGACATGTATTTAATATACATTTACTGCAATGTTGAATTTATATTTAAACTATCACAAGTATGGAAGGAGAATTATTTTCTTTCCATCTGATTTTCTTAATTATTATTTCCCTAGCAATGGAAGCCTTCAGAAGCATTTAGAGCTTGATTCGTGCAGTAACACAGCAGTCTAAGAGCTTCACATTGGGTGAAACCCAAGTTTGATAGATGTTAAGCATGATCCTTTATACCAGTGAGTCCTCAGTTACAGGGCTCATCTTGAGGGCATCAGAGGCAATGACTCTTGAGAAGAGTCATCTGCAAAATATTTGCAGACAGTGCTCAGGTACTTCCCTCTGTTACTTTACTCCATCCATGTAATTCCAAAAGATAAAAATGAAGGAAATCTGTGAGACAGCAGAGATTTGACTTCAGATCCATTAGCTCCAGGAAAATACCATGAAAAGAGAGGAACTTTTGGCGCAAAGCACGGGCTGAAATACACTTTCATACCCTGATTCAAGTGGAGGAAATTTCACTCTCTCAAACACTATTGCCAAATACCGGGGGGGGTTCATTTCTCACTCATATCTGTGGAAATAACTTATTTTCAGGTAGTAACACATTTACTCCATCTTTGCTCAGGCAAGATTCCCTTTGACATCATTAGGAGTTTAACCTAATTAACAATTCCATCTAACACACAAAAAGAGGTAATGACACATTTTAATCCTATGTGGATAAAATAAGGCATATTAAAAAAAATAAGGTCTGATAATCAAAAGATAATTCACTGGGTGGAGATGTATCGTGATAAAGAAGACGTGTATAGTTAAAGCCAGTGGAAGATTTGCTGTAAATTGAACTGCACTGTGAGTAACCTTCTGTCCACAATTATCTGTAGGAGTTATTCATAAGAAGCGATGCTATGGCCAAGGATCAATTAAAGAATCAGACATGCAGCTATGACTATGTTATTTTGGTGTGTTGCCACTTTTTTATATTCATCTCTATTTTTCTGTAACCTCTATGACATAACCACCCAAGTATATCAAGATGTCCTTGTTACCTGGTGTTCCCACTGTTAATGTCTGATACGAGTTTGGTCTTTCCGCTGCCAAGTTCTGTGGTAAATCCGCAAGCAGGCATCATTCATCATGTCCTGCTTTTCACCATTTGTAGAGTTCAATGTTGCAATAAGTTGGGTTCCTAGAAGTGACTCGGAGTTGGCTATGATTTCATTTCATCCCATAATATATTTGAAGGGCATGCAACTCTTCCACTCCTTTAACAAAAATACTTCCAAAGACATTGTCATATACTGTTTTGCAAATGTGCTCAGAGCCTCCGTTTAATTTTGCATTTTAAGATGCTAGGATTTGCATCTTAAGCATATTTAGCTAATCTGAGAAGGTGACACAATGTACCATCACATGGGATTTCTACATTGAAGTGATGAGCGTAGCCTGTTAAGAGATGGTGTCCGATTTGGAAAAGAAAGAAAAAAATTGAGTCAAGTAGCTCATGTCAGCTGCCATGAAGTTGCCATTTAACAGATACTTTTAGTTGATTATGCAATGTAATAAGAAACATGTTTAATATTTGAAGCTAAATAGATTGAAGGCTTTTGGATTTTTTTAAACTAGAAATTTGTACCATGTTTGATCAGTTGACTTAATCCGATTTTAAGAACTCTAATGACTCAGATTTACATTATTCGCAATTTCTTTTCCTGTTCTCCTTGTGTGGGTTTTTCATTGTTTTATTTTCATTCTGTTTGTTTTTGGCTTACTGGCAAAGGACGGCGCCACTTTAATAAGTATAAAAAGAAGGGTAGGTTTTTTAAAATTTCTTTTTATTTCTTTTGCGACATCTATTTAGTTTGAATAGTTACTAAGCTGTAAAGTGTAGTCTGTCTCTTTTTAAATTTATTCTAATGGATTTGCTGTTTCTGATGATTGCCCGCACAACAATAAGAGTTCCTACCACTGCTATTTTCTTTGTTATGTGTGTACTGTTAATCTCTGTATAAAAACGTAAAAAGCTGACAATTATTAGGTAAGTAAGGTATAATTGCTAGAAGTAGCAACTCTTGCTTTTTCTCTGTTGTTATTCAAATTTCAGTTGTTTGGGACTCTTCATGCTCCGAGGTTATCCAGAGGCTTATTGCTTGGGCAATAGTGCATAACGTAATGGTTTTTTGTCCATTGAATACTCTGCTTGAAACTATTTTCTTAGTGCTGTGTCCAGAATGCTCCCAGTGGCGTGAGAGGTTCTGGGAGCAATTGCAGTGGGGAAAACGTGAATTTTGGAGTGCATCTTGCTAAATAATTCAGTACTCCGTTCATTGCTGTAGAACACGTGGCCCACATGAATGAAGAGTGGCCGGCATATGCTGGTAATGTATAGGAGTATTTCCTCTCTCTGTGAATAAGAAAAACAATACTTGCCTTCCTAACTTGGCTAGAAGTTTGAGGAACTGAAAATAGTGCAAGCAGGCAGAAGCTCACTGGACTTTGAAGGGAAAGGGGAGAGGTGACGCTGAATAGCCTTTCTCCTTCGCCTGTCCGGCCCATGTTCATAGCCTGACAGAAGAGATGGGACCTGTGGTGAGGGTCTTCCGTGGCACAGTCAAACTGCTGAATGTGTGTCTTGTACTATTCAAATGACTCACTGCAAATATACGCAATACCAGATTATAGATCATACAAGTGAAGTAGGTTGGGTTAAACGTGATGATACCCAAAGCAGATTGGTTTGCAGAAAAAAAAACCGAGAGGAACAATAGTAGAGGAAAAACCACCATTTGTATGGCGTTATAAAGAGATCGTCATGAGCAATGGTACTTGTTAAAGCTAACCTATTGTGGTTAGTGCTTTACAAGCAAAACAAATAAATAAAACCATCACCTGCCTCCAGGAATTTACCATGTTAATACAAGCTGAAAGGGAATGAATGGGAAAGAATTGACAGATGTGGAGATATAAGGCAAAAATGTGATAGGCAGTGTTATAAACACACTAGTAGTGTGACTTGTCAGTTTTGGGCAACACTGTGGTAAAAGGCAGTTTTAAAGAGGAATAAAGGGGCAGATAGAAAACATCATGTGGATAATGTAGGGCAAGTGGGGCCTCCAAAGGAGACAGAGCATAGGAAAGAGCTCAAAAAAGCTCATTTTTACAGAATCACAGAATCCCTAAGGTTGGAAAGGACCTTCAAGATCGTCAAGTCCAACCATTAATCCAGCGCCACCGTGTCCCCTAAACCATGTCCTGAAGCGCCACATCCACACGTTTCTTGAACACTTCCAGAGATGGCGACTCCACCACCTCCCTGGGCAGCCTGTTCCAATGCCTGACCACCCTCTCAGTGAAGAAATTTTTCCTAATATCCAATCTAAACCTCCCCTGGCGCAACCTGAGGCCATTTCCTCTCGTCCTATCACTAGTTACTTGGGAGAAGAGGCCAACACCCTCGTCGCCACAACCCCCTTTCAGGTAGTTGTAGAGAATCAAATTTTAAATTTGACTTTCAAAAGCATTGTAAGTCACAGAGAGGTTGAAGTCAGAATTCTAGCAGTGAGCAGTCTGGGCTGAAGCGTGTTTGTAAATGAAGTTGGAGCATGAAGTTCATATTCCATGTGATAAGAGGAAAGGACCTGAAAAGGGACTCGGGAAGAAGAGCCACATAGCTGAAGGTTAGATTAATAGATTAACAACATGATTTTTGCAGCACTGTTGCACACAGACATGACTGAGGAAGACGGAATTTATCCATGCTGGAGAAAAAGGTGTTGGTTCAATGTAGATTTTATTTGCTAGAAGCTAGGGCAAGAATTCTGACCAAGAGATGCAGAGCAAATCTGCAAGACTTTGTCAAAGCCTGAATGCGAGGTGAAGAAACGGATGAGTCAAAAATAACATCCGGATTATGAATCTGAATGACAGTTAGCACGATGGTATTGTTGACTATGATAGAGCAAGACTGCAGGGTAGGGCTGAGTAGTAGTGAGTTAGGGAGAAAAGAGAAATTAAAGAAATAACAACTTTATTGGCAAACATTTTGTGTGTTCATAATCGTAGCATGTCTTATCACTTACACTGAAGTCATTTAAAAACAAAAAGAAAAAAAAGCATGCTTTACTTTGGAAGTACTGCATTCGTGACTTGTCACCCACACATATCTCTCATCCTTTCTTGCAGTTGACAAAATTCAGCATGTTCAGCTTTTCTCTTAGTATCTCTGGGTGGGTTTGTTTTTGGGTTTTGTGTGTTTATGTGTGTATGTGTGCCAACTTAGTATGTGCTGCAGCAGCAGCACAGCCCTGGCTTGTCGCTCAAATCTTCTCTCTCAGTGGGTGGAAGCATCATTTTGATACTTGAACAGACAAGGCTGTCTTTGGCAATGTTCCTCTCCAGCAGTTCCCACCTCTCTGATTCAGTACCTTAAAATGCCTTTGTTATAAATTTGCTTCTTGTTTTCCCAGTCTCATATTTTATTAGCAAACATTTTCAATTTCTAGCAAACTGGTCATGTCCTCACTTGCCTTCCAGTGAGTTCTCTATACAGAGCAGTGCTTGCCTGTCTGCCCTCAGTTTTCTTAGTTTTCCTGAATGGCAGTACACTCTGAAAAGGCTTTTGTGCCCTTAACTGTGCCTAAAGTAATTACAGAATAAAGAAATGAACACGTAACCTATTTTGACGATGACTGGCAGTCATTGCCGTCTATCAGCTGCTAGCTTGCCTGCATGTAGTATGCAGGTGTACTTACTACATGCATACTACTACAGGTGTATGTACTACATACATAGTAGCTTTGATGCAGTGTCAGGTAGACAGGTAGACCCAACACAAAATCCACTACTCTAACTCTTTCTAATTGGCAATTTAAACAGGAGCCAAGAACTGAAGGCATTACAGGCTGAATTCTTTCCGATTGTTGGTCATGGCTCCAAAAGGGGCTCAAGGCATACAGTCAGTAGGGCGACAAGGAATAGAATAGAGGAACCATTGTTTCTGGTCTGCAGTTTTCCTTATCAATCCTCAGGAACTCTGTTGGAGGTTACAGGTTAAAACAGAGGACTGGAGAGTCTGAACTCCTGAATTCTACAGCAGACACCTTGTAAAATTCCTTTGCAACACAAATCCTTTAGCATCCGAAGATTTCATTACTCTCTAAAAACATGCACTTGTCCCTAAAGTACATTGTAAATTAATGTGAGGATTAGCAGACGTTTGCAAGGCATGCGCTGTTAGTAACAGGATGGTGACGTACTCAGATTACTCCTTAGCCTGCACCAGACTAGAAATTGGTGTCTCATATCCTTTGCATTCTTTGTAAGGGAATCTTTACAAAGTTGACATAAGACCCAGGAGCTACTTTTAGCATTGTGAATATTTGAGAAAACAGACTTTAAAAATACGGATTTCAACAAGCAAAATATTAACTTTTCATTGTTCTTAAAGCTTTTATGGCTTCTCTTGATTTCAGCATTGAATTCAGGATTATGAAGAATTTACCTACAGAAGACCTTGTCCTGAATTATTTCAAGTAGGGATACTCCTCTTGGTTAGAAGCACATCCTTCCTTCTGTTGGATATAGTTGTGCCTTTACAGCAAAAATGCTTTAAATTTTTTAAAGATATCTATTTAATGTTGTTAAATATACCCAATGCATCTAGTGTAGCAACTTTTTTAGCATTTGTTGTCTATATTAAACCACCAGTAAGCCTGTAGCCAAATCTGTGCCTGTGGATTGCATTGCCCTTTCATGTGTTTCTAAATTCATGTTGCAGTATATGATCATGAAATTATGTGTGACTCCTTTTCCCAAAGAGCTTGCAGGATAGTGGTGCAGCCAAGAAGGTAGGCTTATTTCTGTAGGAGAAAATTTCAAAGACAAAGCTAAAAGGATTAAGAAAAAAATGGGGTATGCTGAGGAATTTAGTAATGAAGGAGGAAGGAAATAACTGGGAAAAGTTGCTAATGCCGTTGCTGGACAAAACATGACAGGTAAAAAGAAGTGGGCATATAACTAATTAGAGTCTCTGATTTCAGTGAATACCAGTGCATTTTACCTGATCACTCATTACCCAACCTGTAGAAATTCAGAGAACAAAGATTTTTACTGTCTTAGTGATTAGGAAGTTTGCTTTGTTTATGTCCAAGACAGAAAGCATATGGAAACACACTAAAATCTTATTAATGGATTTTTCTTCAATAGCATTATAGTAATATTTTCATACTTATTAAAAGCTGAGTATATTCATTTGATGTCTCACAGCTGCTTTCGAAGCCCACTTTATTATCAGTTACTTGGCTTTATCTTTCTTCCCTTCTTATACATGTGCAGCAACAGCAAATCTATTTGCACAAATATTTTCTGTTTCAATGGGATTCCAATAAATAGAATATTTCAAAAGATTCCCAGTGCAGCAAGGAGGTGGACATGCATACAAATACATGCAGGATGCAAACCATTGTGCAGCTTAGTTTCTGGCAAGCCAAAAATCTTTTTCCGATCTTAAAATACTTCCATTGGTGGCTAAGAATCTCTGTGCTCTAACTGTGCTCTGCTGAGCTGAATTGTGCTCACTGTGATGTATGCTTTGTAATTTGTTTTTGTGTTTAATTGGTTAGCTTATTTAATTGTGTTGCAATCTACATTTTGCTTTTAGATTGCATTGTCTCGGTGGACTTGCACTGGTATTTGCTTATTTCATTAAGTTGGAAGAGTTTGTCTTCGCGGTTGTGTTGGGATCATCTTGGAGTCCTTGTGATGATAGTAAATGTCACTGAAACAACTATGATTAAGTAGTATTGTAAATCACGTTAGAGAAATACAAGAAGTTAAGAAGAGATCCTTAGGCATTTGTCATCCCTGAATAACAGAAACAGCCCTGAATCGCAGCTTCAGATTTCAGCATGCATGACTTTTTTCATATCTACATTATATCTATATTTGAACCTGTAATTTAGATATTTTCCTATATTTAGACCTTTTTTGGGTGAGATTAAATTTAGTTAGCTGTCATCCTCCTTTGCTTTCTCAAGCAAACAAAACAATTTCTAATTCAAATGTAGAAAGAAGTTTAAATATCTGCAGCTAGCGTGGAACTGTGCAGTTAATCATGTTATGATTTAAATCTTTTCTGGTAAATTTAATAAGGCGAATAGTAGTAACTAAAACGAGACCAAAGCAGTCTGGGTTTTACAAACCCTGAATACTGCAGCCTGTGGGTGCAATCCTATATCTACTGCACTGCTGTTCAGCCAGAGCTATACCATTACCAGAGAAGTAATAGTTTTTACACCATTCACTGGGGATGGTACAAAATCTTACCAAAAATACTTGAAGAAATGTTTCACTTTTTCATTTCTTTTTCTAGACGCATAAATGACTTCATGCTGCTAGTGCTTCTCTGTTATGAATCACAAAACATATGTTTGGAAGCGTAATTCTGATATTTGGTGTTTCTCCTTACTGCTGCTTTTTGTGAGCTTGAAGCTTGACTCCTTACTGGCGCTTTCCATTGAGATAGCTACTGAAACCTTCTGAAATAGTTTAGTTTTCCCTTCCTCCTCAGTTTTTCTAGTGATGAAGTTATCAAGACATACAAATGAAGATCTATGTGCTTGTCTGTGACAGTAGTTGATTTCAGCATCTGTTTATTTCCATCTGTTGGTAGAAAGTAAAATTTATTTCTCTGCACGTTCTTGTTCTTGTATCAACTTCACTGTTTATATCTAAAGCAGGAATTTCACAGCTCTGATTCTGTGTTAGTAGTTCCCACAGAAAAAAGAGTTTTAAATTGCAAGGCAATGTTTTCAGAACATTTGTATCCACCATCTACCTTTTCCCCCCAGTCCCATGTATCATGCAGTGAGTTAAAAAGAATTCTTCCCTCTCTTTTTTATCCAAAGGAACAAAATATGTGGTAAACTGTTCAGTCACATTCTCCTCTGGTAAATCAGAACCAGTGCAGGTTCCACTTTCTGGAATGCATTGATGCATATGAAAAAGAAACTGAACTGTGCTGCTCTTCAACGATGTAGTAGATAGGGAGGACCCTAACTGGATTGGCTGCAAATTGATCTACCATTTTGCAAATCACCTTAATGTGCTGCATGGAGATCTGCAATCTTTCCTTTAGTACAGGTTGTGATAGTTGCAGAGCTTCTGCAAGAGTGGAGAGGGAAGAAACAGGCTGGTGAAGTGTAGAATCCAGAACATGCCAACAAGAGAAAGTCCTCAAGACATTTGAACCCTGGCACAGCTAGCTGATTTTTCAAGTGTCTAGCTGAACTCAACTTTCCTCTTTTCTCTCTATCTCCAATTTGTAGTTTGTTTTACACCACTTGAAAATCTTCTCTATGTTCAGCTGTGGCTTTTCCAGCGAGACGGCACAGTGGCCTTTTTCTCTCCCCCATCAGGACTCCAATATCTTTAAAGAACTAAGACTTGGATTTTTGTTGATGGCTAGCTAGCCTGCCTAAGCTCATATTCATGCTAGCAGTAATGGGGCTTCAGTCCTTTCAATCCTCCACTAAATTAGTTCAAATGTATCTGACATTTGCTTAATTTTTATTTTCCCTGTTCTTACAGACTGCATTGTTATTGTTATTAAAAATATTATAAGGCTTTATTTATGAAGCAAAATTTTCTTGTACCAAGTGACCAACCCCAAAGAGATCATTTCAGAATTTGCTGTGGTTCTGGAAGTTGCTGCTAGGTAGTGTGAGAAGATACATTCATATTTCTTACATAGATTTTTTTGTAATAGCTGTAAGCAAGGCAGTTATCTAATGGAAATAGATACTTTGTAGAATGGTAGAGGAGGGAACAGCAAGTATTGTCTTTTTGACAAATAAGGTTACATGGAAGGCAATGAGAAAAACTATGACCTTTTTGATAAATTTTGTCCAGAGTAAAAGTTTGCTGAGTGTTCAGAAGAGTGCGGATATTCATTGTGCAATTAATACTGTTCAGTCACTTCTGTAAAAATCCTGCCTTTTTTTTTTTTTGAACAGCTTAAGTACTTATCGATTGAGAACTTCTATAACTCCCAAAATAGAGGCATCCCCATATCTCTACAGGTATTTTAAATGAATTGAATTAATCATAGGCTTAAAAGTCTCTAGCGATCTTCGTTAACTTTCCTGGGTTTAATTAAAACATCTGTGCGCTTTTAATTTATCGATTCATCCAACTCATATGTCATGTTTTTAACACACCCCAGCATGCTCTGCATCATTTTTAACCCGATTTCCACTTAACTAAAGCAATTAAATTCACCCCGGATTAATTAAAGCATCCATACTTTAGTGCTTAAGTCAGCGTGTGCCGCTTTCCCCAAATGGTTTCTGAATGTCAGAGATTTGACACACCTGATGGGTTTTTTGTCCTTCTGGAAATTCTTCTGTGAATCTCTTTCTTGCTTACTAATGTGTAGTTTGACAGAGCTAGACGAGGGAGCTTGGTAAGGCTCGGGTTTGGGCAGCTGAGGTGAGGATTGCAGAGCATACCTACTATGAAGGGCTGTACATTTCCATCTTAACACTGACCTGATGCCTGCAAGCGTAGAGAATCATTTAATTTATTTGTGTGTCCTCTAGTCAAAGTAAACAGTTTCATGAAGTAACTAATAAAGCGTATAATATCAGTAACAGTTATTTATAGTTGTTAATTCTTCTGCTTCTGGGTGAATTTCTACAAGGTGACGTCTGCCTGGAAGGGCACAAGGTCTTAAAGCAGCCTAAAAGATGTTCCAGATCTTCCTAACTGCGTCAGTGTTCTTAAGAACGTTTCAGCCTGATGGAAGTTAGTGGTCTCTGAAGAGCAGGCAGTCTACTCAAACACCGTTCTATCCGACTACGCAGATACCATGTTTGTGGGGCATAAGGAACAAATGAGAGAAAATGGGCCTGGATTCATTCAATCTCCCATTCCAGAATTATTTTCTTGGGCCTAAATTTGCTAGGGGCAGTTTCTTACTGGGAAAATAGCATTAAAATAGATGAATTAGTAAAAGTGAAACAACCTAAACCATGGAGTGGTCTTAGAAGTTGTTTCAGATTTTCATATCCATAAATAAATTCCAGTTAAAACTAATAGCCATGCAGACAATTAGTGAAATGTGCACGCAGCTGATTAAAATAGGTTTAAACGTAAAATATGAAGGAAAATGTTGTCAAACACAACAATTGTATTTTTAGGCTGCAAGTAAGAATACTCATATTTTAATGTCTCCTTATTTTTAGAAATATTTTTTGGGCAAACACTTGGTTTAAAAAAAGAGATGTGATAATTTGCTATATACTATAAAGTACCATTTCATTTAAAAAAATAATTAAGGAGAAGAAGAAGAAGAAGAAGTCTAGAGCCAACATCTTGAATCAGGTTGTCAGAAATTAACTTCTTTAATAACTAGGCTGATTTTCTGAAATGCAAATGTTTGCAATTCATTTGGTTTTGATGGTTTTGTGGATTTTAAGCCATTTAGAAATTAAGATCATTTATATCTAAATAGGTATCACTTCACTTTAGGAGGTTGCCTTTATTTTTCTTAGCTCTAACAAAGTTCTGTACAGTTCAGCAAAGGTTGATCGTATCTTATATAGGAGTATAAATAGTCTCTTCAGAATTTTTTTTTCTGAATATGCTTGTTCTTACAGAGGTTCTATTAGTAAGAAGAAAAGCCATAATGGCTCAGACTAAAATTCTGGTTTACCCAGGGTTTCAGCTCTGATGGCGGCATACAGCAGATAGTTGAGGAAGAGTAAAATTGTACCTGTCTTTGATGCTTCTCTGGTAAATTCTTTTGGTTCTAGAGATAACTTGTGTTAGGACTTCCTACAGTAGACGATGCCTCTTTGTGTTTAGTAGACTTTGTAGATTTTAATTCTATTCATTTGTCTAATAATGTGTTCAATCAGGGAACGTTCTTCCATGAGCTTCAACTTTTCACATAACCTAGTTAAAATTCAGTGATGGAACAGTTAGCGGTACTTAGGATGTAAGGGCACTTTAGACTGTAAGTGCTCTGTTAGTGCAGCCTTAAACTTGCACTTCAACGCTCAGTCCTAATTTTCTCTACTGCCTACATTGTGAATACGCACTTGAGCTCATCTTTTATGTACACCAACTTGTGGTAAGAAGAATCTGGTTTATATGCAAGATTAGCGCTTACAAGCATTATGGATACAACCATTCTGGTTCTTACTCAAACAGTACCCCAACAGGCTTGATGCAATTTTGTCCATCCAGACTGGTGACTCCCCTCACCAACCTGCCATGAGCGTCTCTCCACAAAATTCTGTGGTACATCTATTGAAAAATTTTGACTTGATATGGGGTGACTCCTGACAGCTTGTCTGGGTTATGAGTAAGCCTGTAGAAGGTACAAAGGAGGATGACCTTCTTATGCCCCATTTGAAAATTTACATTTGGGTGTAAAACTGAGCTGCTTGCAAAACAAGAGCACTTTAAGGGCATTGCTTGTGACCTGGTCCAGGACAGGGAAGCGTTGCAGACGTAAGTTGAGAAACCCTTCAAGTCTGCATATTTGTGTGTCCAGAAACTCAGATAACTTTCAAGAGAAGTATACCGATTTGTCTATTTTATGAGGAGAAACTGAAAAAAGTCTGCAGTAGAGAACTGTCAGCCTAGGTCCTAGTGGTACAGGACTCTCTCTGCACCAGGGTAATGTTTGCTCTACAGCAAGAGGAACCAAGCCAGAACTCTGCCTTCAAAGCCTGTTTGGAACTTCAAGTAGCAGGGGAAGGCCTGTCAACCAAGCAGCTGTGTAACTAAACCAAGTTCTGCAACAGCCTCCAAGAGTTTGACTCCTCAGATATCCTTTACTGGTTTCTTGCCATGCTCTAGAAGAACACCTCTGGTGAGTATGTATGTGTGAATACCGTAAGGGTGGGTGAAAGGAGTGTGTACACAGACTGCAGCTGAGATACCTATATGTTAAGAGTCACTGGATGAAATGGTGGCTTTTGATGCCAGACCATTGGGCATTATCCCTCACCATCTCCCCTCCTAGTCCATAGGTTCTTATCAAACCACCTTTCCTCATGCATCAGGGAATATTAACATTGCTCAAAAATACCTATCCAAAGATAACCTTTAGAGAGAGAACTTTTAGAAGGATGTTTGGCTGGTCTTTCCTGTTCAATTCATGCTCTTAAATGTGCGCAGCCCATAGGAGTCAAAGATCTGTAGTATCTATTAGCTGTAACTTGATCAGCTGAGACCCATGTTAAGAACTTAGTCTGCTTTGTTCAAATACTGGTAAAGGGGAGAATCACATCACTGAAATCATAGCTAGGGTTAATACCTCTGGTGCTTATTTAAACTTCACTCAGGAGCTATACCCTTGCGCTAAACTTACTTGAGTGTTGCCATAACTGATCCTGAAAACCTCTATCCAGTTTTTGACAGTGCTGGTCATGGGTAGTTTTTATGCAAGCTCTCTGTCCACAGAAATGAGATGGAACTTGATTGTTCCATTACGTAAATCAGCCGCCTTTCACACTTCTCCAACAGACTTTGAACAGTCAATTCTGTCCTGGAATGGGGGCCATCCACTTCACATAGGGGTAATAAGCAGTCCTAGATAACAAGAATTCCAGATGACTCTTGAGTCGTTCACACGTGAATTGAAGCAACCTGAATGTAAAATTAGAGTGGACTGTTTTGGGTCTCACCCTGCAGCAACGTGGTCTAGTAAATAAGCCTAGCAGACCTCTTTTTAGACTGCCTGCTTCTGTTTTCTGTGGAAGAGCAGCTTGATTTTCTCTCTCTCTCTGTTCATCATTTAGCCTCTAAACCCACAGTAGAAACATTAATGAAGAGCTATTTATTAACAGCAGCAACAAGCCAGCTTCTTATAACCTATGCTTACTTGCATTCTTGCTTACATGTTTCTCCTGCAATCTCAGTGACATGGCGGTATTGGAAGTGTGAAAATCTGACCGAGAACCTCTGTCATTTTTTCTCATTCTCAAAGTGATATTCCTGGTATGTAGTTGTAGAATAATCCCAGCAGAGGGTTGTAGATTAAACTTTGTGGCTTTAGGTTGCAAGTGTCTTAATTTTAACCATTCATTTAATCCCTAAAGTTAAATGACAGATTCTCTCATTTGTCCAAAGTCAGTTCTGGTGTCACTAACATCTTGGCAATGCGTACTGCAGCGGCAGATCACTGAAAGCAGATTGCTGTTCAACTTATATACAAGCTTCACAAGGACCGAACAGGTTTATGAACCATAGCAAGACCTCTGACACCGTAGAAGCATGAAGAGAGGAATAAAAAATTTCTGTGAAAAAGCTGTGACATGGCTTTCAACTTCACTTAAATTCTTGAAGCACCAGAGTAAGGCAAGGGAACACTAAAAAACTACTGTGGGAGCTCTTCCATCCAAGACCCAGCACAATTTAGTAATCTTTCTTCTGCTGTGCCAGCCTCTGGTGTTCCGGAAGTTGAACACTGCAAATTCAGATCAAAAATGGGATCTCAGAATGGCCTTCCCATAGACATGTTCCAAATAGCAGGTATAGAAATCTTTAGCTAGATCACAGTTGCCCATTGCTTAATGAGACCTAGGGGCAAGGCGAGGAGAGAAGCAAACTTACACCTGGTGGCTGGCACATTATTACCTAGCTAGGTCTAGAGTGGTCGCATCTAAGTTGATTGTTGGGTTTTGGTTTGGTTTTTTTATTTATTTTAATAATGGATTTATTTCTGCTCAGTCCCTCTTGCAGGGAACTGTGCTGTTCAAACTGAGTTATTGCCTTTATTTGAGTTTTGACTCCAGAGGAGAGGTTTGCAGAACAAGTCTTTTCTGGTGATGAGTGACACGTTGACCTGTAAAACAACAAACCAAAAAAATCTAGTCCTTACTTTTTTCCAGCTTGTAAATCAACACTAACTTTTTGTCCTTATAACTACTTGAACAAATGTGGTTTGTCCGAAGAAACTGTCTACTGATTCGTTTAGCTTTCCTGGGACCTTTTCTTTCCATGCAGCTTTATCACAGCATCGTGAAGATGTTGATGGGCAAAAACAAGCCATAAGTTGGCATGTCCCAATGCGGTTGGAGAGGCCACGTTGAGCAACCATTAGTAATGATAACGTGGAGTCTCTGCAATGGCTCAGAAGCACAGAGAGAATTTGCATCTGACAATTTTACTTCCTTCTGTCCTGGACTTGAACAAAGGGACTGCAAGCTTAACCACTACAGGAGCTAAGAGGTGCCTTGTTCCAGAAGGAGATATTTTTATGTTAAGATGAGATCCAGAAAAAGAGACAGTGTCTCTACAGTGTGTCAGGATGTGGAAGGTGGCATCGACAAGCTACCTTCTGATGACTCACCTGCAGTTTCTCTACAGCATGGCAAGTAAAGAGACCAGGACTGAAGTTACTACCTTGCTTACAGCGACTTGGGAAAATGTATCAACGTCAGCCCAAACAAGACATTTAATTGCGGTGAAATGGAGAGTTATGGACAAAGGAATTGTTTGTGTCCCCAGGTCTTCCTACCCGAAGGGTGGAAGTGGTCCTAGTTTGATCCCTTTCTTTATGGCTCACCTATATGACTTGCAGTAGCAGCAGTTAGTATACCTAGGCAGTGAAAAGTAATGCGTGCTGAGGAACTGAGGTAGATTTCATGATGTGATGTGTGCAGACAGAAAGAATAGTTAGCCATACAGAGTACAAGTTGCTACTAGTTCGGTGTGTTACATATCATGGAAGGGTGTTTCACGATCACATGCAAAAAGATGCAAAATAGGCTGACATAGAGTGCAGTATGGATTGTAAGAGATATCTGTCTGCACTGTAAATTCAACCCAGCTGGTTCAGTAAACTTCATTCTGAAACCAGCTGCAAAAAGCAAAATCAGTAGAACTTTAGCATAAACTTTTTCACTGAACTGAGTAAAGCACTTGTGAACATATGTCACATCTGAAATCAGAAGGATGCTGCTGGACATTGTTTTATTCAGATTTGTATTCATTTTTGGAGTGAGGAGGAAAAAGATTGAACAAGACTCATAGTAAGAGAGAACACCGGGAATGAAGCAGAACGAAGTCCTGTTGCTACCAAAGGACTGACAATATGGCACTAAGACAGAGTAGGGGGAGCAAAAAAACCCCAAACTTCAGCACACTGATTTTTTTATTCCTCTACGGCAGAAAAGATAGGCTAAAAAAGATAGACATGTTACATGTGGCCCATCAACCTGTAGTCTTAACTGAAATATTTCTCAGCAGTCTAAATTTTAGCTAACATCTCAGGTTACAAATCTGAATATATCTTTTTTTCTGATCAATTTTTTTCCCATTTCAAATAAGAAAATTCTTGGAAAAAAATCTGTCCTGAAACGCGTTTTTGCAACAGATCAATGGGACAGCTAAGATTAATAAGGATTACAGGACTGAACAGTGGAGAAGTTGTACAACTGGACAGTTACACATTTCTTTGTAGGAAATCAATTACTTGGGTTCTTTCTGATCATTCAGGTTAAAGGGATAATAGAAGCAAGAACGCAGTAGGACCTTTTAATGATTAATAGTAGCTTTTGAGTATATTTTTGGCACTGTAAAACTAGCTGTTAGTTTCTAATTACTTTGAAGGGTGAAAGGACAGGAAAATACTTTTCTAGAAGTCTTTATGAAACTGCATCAGAGAGAAGAGCACACAAGTGTACCTTTTCTCAAAGATTCATTTCATTACTCCCAGTTTCTGTTATTCTTCTGTTATTTTTTCCATTTCTCCGGCTGGTGACCACACATTCAGTCTTTGGCAGGCATATTAGATTGCCATGTTCGTATGGGAGACGGGGGCATCTAGGAGTGTGAATATGCCTTAGTGTAACATTTGTGTGCAACTGGCCGCTTGTTTCTTTCCACTGCTCTGCATATGTACAACATCTGATTTCGGGCATCCAAGACTTGCTGACTACTTTTATTATTCATAGGCTTCACTTCATTTGCATAAATGAATGTGTCTTGCGCCCTTAATAATACAAGAGGGACGGATAAGGATTAATGGTGCTTTCTTGCCAATGCACGCAGGGTAAAAGGAGTCTGCAGGGATATTGGTGGCAAGGTGCATTTGTTGTAGGTGAAAGCTTGTGTTATTCCTGGGTTCAAGATTCTTACACTGAAAAAAAGAAGTCAAAGGGCCTAAAACTTTTTAGGGACATTACGCTAAGAAAGTGTTACGGAAGATGAAAGATGTTATATAATAAAATGTTATGGGGACTGAATGTTTTGTGTTCTGCGATCTGTGAAAATTGGATGTTACCTAGTGGAACAAAGCAGAATAATGTCAGACTCAAACCTGTTCACATTACCTCATTAGTTATCCCAAACATCATCACTATTCTATAAAGAATAGTAGTTGAATTCTCAGAATGCCCAACGCATGGATGTTTTGTTAAATAGTTATCAAATTACTTGTTAAATAGTAATCAAATTACTTCTTTTGGAAATGAAGGACTGACTACTACAAATTAGCTTAGATTTCTTTTCCCCGGTGAATTAACATACTTTATGTATAAGTATTTGGTAGCAGATTTTTTTAGTGCGCTTTTACATGAATACATGTATGACCCTGTATGCTGTTTTTCTTTCGTTCAATTTTCCAGCTGCCTGCCCAGTACTGTGCAGTGGCAATGGTCAATACTCTAAAGGCACCTGCTTATGCTACAGTGGCTGGAAAGGTCCAGAATGTGATGTACCCATCAGCCAGTGTATTGATCCCTCATGTGGAGGTCACGGTTCCTGCATCGAAGGGAATTGTGTCTGTTCTGTTGGCTATAAAGGAGAAAACTGTGAAGAAGGTAATACGATAGGGCATTTTCTTTCTAAGTTGCAAGTTTGTTTTCTGGGCTTTGGAGTTATTCAATAGGTAGAAAAAAAGAACAGAATAAAAATTTAAATGTAAAATTCTGTAGCAGATTATTGTAAAAGAGGGCTAAAAATACAGTTCATCACAATTTTACTGATCCATCAAAGTTCAGACAAAACTTCTGACCTTCTATATACATTGTTTTGCAGTATTAAGAATGTGTGCCACAAGTAAACCTGAATAATTCCTTTGTTGAAGAGTGAAGATAAATCTTTCCTTTTGGATTATATCTATTGAATTTAGATGTGAAAAGCAGAGGAAAAAGGAGCAGTAGTAGGGAAAATTGTATAGCTGCAGCTCCGCACAAAGCAAACGTATCGGTCACTATTAAGACAGAAGTTGATGAAACAAATTTAAAAGACTTAGGTATCCGTGTTACTTGGAAACTTTGTGTAGGGCAAATTACTTCTGTTAGCTGCAATCACATGGGATTAAAGAGAGTTAGATGGCACACACAAACAATAACTGTTCTTTAAATGCAGAAAAGCTCTTCGTGTTGGAAGTGTCCAATTCATTGTATACATAGAATGTGCGGATTTAACAAGACAACCAATGCAAAATGTGGTCATAGATTAAGCTTGATACTGGTTTTATTCACAGTGTTTTCTGTTAGAATGCACAAGATAAATTGGACTGCTTTTTAAAATGTGTTAGCATGATTTTAAAAAGGAATTTAACTCCCCAGTGGATTGCTAAATAGACAGTTCAGCATACCTTGGCACATCCTCAGAGCGGTAATAGTTCAAGCTACTTTATTATAACATTGCAGAGCTTATTAATCCTCCAAAAGAAGGATCAGTTTGAGGACTAAAGTGATAGGACTGGAGCTGTATGGTTTTAGGACTAAAGAGTCTCTGTGGAGTATTCCAAGTAGGATGCAGAGCTATCTACCACTTGTATCGATTTCTATCTTATGCTGTTTCTCCCATTAAAAAAAAAAAAAAAAAACACAAAAAGAAAACTATAGCGACCTAAATCACAAAGGGTTTTATTCTTTGGGCATGGAATGCAGTCATTGCCTTTAGATCAAGGCCTTGCATTAGTCTGAGGGAACTTATTTTGCTAAAAGCGAAAAAAAATTAAAATCTAGGACTAATGGGACTGCCAACACTGCAACTGTTTGTTCAGTTCATTCTTGTCATCTCCTTCGAGGAAAGCTTCACGACAGTGATTGCTAAAGCTCTAGTCCAGAATTCAACTCAAGTCAGTAGAGTTTTTCCATTATTTTTAATGGGTTACATCTTAAGCTATATCCAGAAAATTCTGTAATCTTTTTTGTCTCTTAGAATCGGCAGTTCTCGGTTCACCCTGAGTGTATGATCATAGGAAATAGTATAAAATTCTCTGAAAAGCCTTGCTATAGCTGGCTTTCTCATTGAAATCAAAGATGGAAAAGACTGTCTTTAGCGTGCTCTACAGCGTCCAGTCTATTCCTTAGGAATGCAGAAGCTCTTTCTGGTAACTGCAATTGTTTGCTCAGTCTAATTAGGTTACATACATTTCATCATATTTTGTGTTGTCATATAAGTGCTCATATTATTAGAGAGACTGTGATAGATGGCCTAAAATTATCTTTCTTTCATTTGATTCTGTAAATTTAACCTTATAAGCAGTTCCTCCCTCATCTTGCACTTCATAATTTCCAGCTACTTGCATGGAATTCTCTCTCTACTTTCAGTTGTCTAGAATGGCTGTGGTATACCCGGGCTAGACATCTTAAATCCCCTAGCACTCCTCTAAGATAGAGAGGCTCTTGTAGCACTTAATTCAGCTTCGCCTAATGTGAATTTTTGAAATGGGTGAAACAAACACATCACCAGCTCCAGAGGAGTTTCTAGAACAAGCTAGTGCGTATCTTTTTGCGAAGGTGTTAATGGTAACACCGTTCAAAGTTGGAAACACTATAAAACACTGTCAGACAACAAAGTTTTTGGGGAGGTGAATTACTATGTGAGGTGAAAGGATATACATTATTTCATCAACAGTGTGCTTGAAAGTATAAGTTTTTTCTTAAAAGATAAATGGATTACAAAGGCCAGAGGTATTGACTGCAAACTTGGAAGGGGCCAGTAACATGACAAGAAAGGTTAAAATAACTTTTCACATACGTCATTGGGGAAAAAAATTAGTAATTTAATTAATTTAGAAATAATTAAAAACGAACCATCATATTTCTACTCTAAAATTCCATTTCTTTTGTACATATTTCTCACATTACTTCAAGAGCTACGGGGGAAAAAAAGTATCATATGAAGTGCAGGTAATCATCTGATTTTATTTACACTTCTTGCATGAATTTAAATTCTCCCATTCTAATGGTAGAATGATAAAAACAAATGTATTTGTATTTATATATATAATATATGAAATCTCCTCTATTGATTTGAGCTTCCAAAAGGAATGGCAAAGGTTGATTCATTTGCCATTTTCCAGCTAGGATATTGAATCAGAACAAGTGGGTCAGCATTTTTTTCTTCCCGTTAGCTTTTTCTTTCTGGTATTCATCATGGTCATATTGTTCAAACAATTTACCTGAAATGAAAGTGGCACCAAAATCAATATTTGTGATGCACAATTTTTGCAGCATAAACACTGTTGTTCTATTAACAAATTTGCACACAAGATGAAGTGCCATATTTGTCAGATTTCATTCAATCTGGTTTAGGGGGAGACAAGTGAAATTGCCAAATTAGGTTAAGTTAAGGGCAGTTTTCTTCTCGGTTTCATGGTCGAGTCATTTTTCAATGACATTTAACTTTGTAAGTGTAATTCATGGCTCTTTGGGGGTTTTATGGTACATATTGTTCAGAAAACTCCTTGACCTCCTTTTTTGTCCTTCAGGATATAAATTGTTTTCAGTACCTTTTTTGTCAAATCTACAGAGGGCCCAATACTAAATGAGCTCTAATGATCTGAGCTGCCAAGGGGCTATGAGTTCTAAGTCTAACGTACTTAATTGCTAAGGCATGTTCTCCTTTGTTTAAACACCAAAGAAGCTCCATGTATAAATCCTTACTAAATACCATTGTAAACCCTTCTAAAGACTCGGGGCCCGAACCTTTGCAGCATAAGTTAGTGTATTTTTATTGCAGGTAATCACGTTATGCTAATTTTAGCAGCTGAGGACCTGGCCCAAGATGATAACTCTAAAAGCATGTGTTAAAATAGAACAAGATTTGAGTTCAAAGTAAAAACTCTCTTCAGTTTAAACTTTGAAAGCTATTACTTACCCATATGTTAGAACAAAAGAGCTATGAAGTATATTTGTCTAGAACAAAGGACAAAGGTGGTTAGTGTGTTATTCTATAAAACAAGGGTGATTGGGAGCCGAGGGGTATTGATAGGCTAATTCTGTGGAAATAAATCTCAGCTGTATGAATACTGTAATTCAGGGTAGAGGAAAGACAGTTAATTTAGGCAGCAGAAGGTGGTGTTTGTCATAGGCTCCACATTGCTTTCATTAGTACTTTCATTTGAGAAGGAAGATGATACATTTCTGACATGGACAGTACGTTAAGACTCATCAGTATGTCCTGAAGTTAGCTGTCCTGCCACATACAATGATATGCAAATATCGCCCTTTTAAATTTTCTGTTAATATCATAATCTAAAAAAAGATAATAGGCTAAATTTAAGGGAAAAAAAATAACCTTCATCCTAAAAGTAAATTAACCTTAATCTTTGTGTTCTTTATTTCTTCATTCAGTCAGATTGTTTTATCACAGCTCTGTGTTTATCGGGTTCAACAGAAATAGTATGAAAGACATGTTCTAAACTTTGGACAGTTTCTAATTTTCTTAAACATCAAGAAGCAATAGTAGTACAGGACAAGCATTCTGGATAATTTTAAAACAATTTAGGAATTTATCAAATCTTATCTGAGCTGAACCACTAAACAATCTTGGTTTACCTATAAATACAAAATTTTCATGTCCAATTAACTAAGCATTAAATCTCAAAAAAAAACAGACAAAAAACTATAGCCAGTGTCATCATGAAAATGAAAATCTTGAGAAATTTTATAGTAATTTATTCCTGTACTACTGTAATCTGAATTAAAATCAAAACTATTCTGATAACTCGTCATTGCATCTCTAAATGTGCCTGCCTCAATCCTCTGTGTTGTATCTAATCTATATACTTACTTTAAATGTTCTGCAACTTCATAAAATAATTTGACAGGACTCTATGTTTATAGAGAAGTTTGGATTTGAAAGATCAAGTATTGTTCACATAAGGTAGAGAGAAAAAGTCTCTGCCTTAATTTCGAAGGATCAATTTAGAAAAGATGAGAGATAAATCACTTTCATTATAAACTCACATCTTCCTAGAGCTGCAAGAAAGAATGCCAATCATTCTTGGTCCTTCTGTTGTGAGCTAATATATACCAGTCATGAGATGAATTCATTTTATTTAGGACATGAATTTGACCTTGGCCCTCAATTCCACAGCAAAAGGCAGTTGGTAAAACCTCTATGTTGGTATTTGCGGTAGAGCATAGTATACTTATACAAATTCATGATATAAGACAAAAATCTGGAAAACCACAATGTTATGGATAGAGTTTATTTGAAAGACAGCTCATAACATTCCTTTATTTAACAGGATTGAAATAGCAACTGAAATTTCATTGGATGATTTTCCATCATAACTATTTTCACTTCCTTATTCTGCTGTTTCTGGATTGAGAGAAGGTGAAATACATAACTATATCTGGTTTTCTTTATTTCTTTAAGAAGCATTATCTGCTGTTTAGAGTATGGATTGAAGTAGCTAGGACTCTCAATTTCACAGCTCAGATACTAATGGACCATGAATCAAATGTTCGGAAGTGCCTGAATAATTTAGGAGTCTAAATGAAGCTGAAAGGCACTGAAATTTTGACTTCTAGGTACTTAAAGTGGGTATCATAATGTTACTCTCGCAGTGCTCCAGCATTTCAATAATAATAATAGCAACATTGATAAAGATACTCTGAAGAAAATTATCCTTTTAAAAAGTGCAATGTATTAATTTATTTTTTATTTTGTTATTTAAATATATGAGTTATTGGAACTTCAGTGTATGTCAGAAGAAATGTCCCCAGATGAAGGCTTATGTGTGGAACTCTTATTATATATATTTAAGTGTTATTTTTAAGTCTT
>NW_010558317.1:0-18125 GCF_000687285.1 Phaethon lepturus | reverse complement strand
CATTCCTGCAGTAAACCTCAATTGTTCAGTTGCACCCTATTTTATTTGGAGCTAATGTAAAACACAAGTTACTTCACAGTTTCCCATTCTCAGACCAGGTGTTAACATGACTTGAAGAAAGACATCAATTTGATTTCTTTATCACAGTGATATAAACCTTTCAGAGCACACATCTACGTGTTTTCCAAACTTCATATTATATGAACTGACCTTTCTCTACATTGTTTTTGTTTTCTTCTGTAGTTGACTGCTTAGATCCAACGTGCTCCAACCATGGAGTCTGTGTGAACGGAGAATGTCTCTGCAGCCTGGGCTGGGGTGGAATAAACTGTGAGCTTCCCAGAGCCCAGTGTCCAGACCAGTGTAGTGGGCACGGTACCTACCTGTCTGATACAGGTCTTTGTAGCTGTGATCCCAGCTGGATGGGTCCTGACTGCTCCGTTGGTAAGAAAAAGATTTTTTTCCTGATTTTGCAATGACATTCCTATTTTGTTCAATTGTGAATACCTATGGCAAGTTTGAAATGCAAATAATTCAGAAAATTGTCTTTGGAGCATGTTTGGTCCTGTTTAGTTATGTTGGGAAGAAGTGTGTATAAATCTTAGATATTACTTTTTGTGACATTCTTAATTTGGGACTGTCAGCTGGGGAGCGAGGGGGATGCAGGGTGGGAGTTGGTATTTAGTTCTAATCCTGACCCTCGTCTGGACTGAATAAGTTACTTAAGTGCTTCACATCTGTTTCCCCACTGTAAATGAAAACTTCCATAACTTATAAATATAATATTTGAGGAATGGAAAACACTACAATTAAGTACATTTTTGGGGTTTGCTTTACTGCATGTCAAAATACTACTCATTTATGAAAAACATCACAAAATAGAATCTCCTTTCAAATAAAGGGTATTTTTCCCTTTTCAGTTGTACATGGAATGTTTAAAAAAATAATTTTAGAGCAAGAGACACTAAAAAGCAGGCACAAAAGTGTAGGCTAAAATATTTCATCCTCTCCAAAGCTACGGTTGTAACACTTGATTATTCTAACAGAAGGAGCTAAAGAGAAAAAAAAAAACAGTTTTGATAGGACAGCAAATGTTCCATTTGTGGGGAAAAAATACAAGGAATTTTGCATTTCTATTGTAAGCTGAACCTTGAGACAGAGCAGGCCATAAGCAATTCTCAAAATAATATTTACAGTTTTCACACTTACTCAGTTATTTCTGAAGATTAATGACTTTGAATACCCCACCAGTAAGATGAATATCAAGATGTGTTTTTTCTACTTCATGCATCAGCAGCCAGAAAAATTCATGAATGAGCGTTTCACTGTCAATTTCTTTGATGGTGCATGAGGGAAAAGATCCCTCTGCTTTCCTACAACTTCAGCTGGCAGAGAGCGGTAGAAGAATTTTTGGAGTGAGACACCGGATAACTGACCATGTTAGTAATAGGATTGCAAAATCTCTCCCTTGAAAGTGCCTTTTACCCGTCACTCCTAGAGTCTAAGTGACCCTGAATTGTCACCATTCTCTGCTGAATGAGTTTTAGGTGAGTTTCAGTTTCATTTTTAGCAAATCAATGCCTGTATCAAAATCACCGGAGGTCCAGGTTGGAGTAAAACCGAGCTATGTGCTCCCCTTCTTCACTGCTGACAGGTGTTGAGGAAGCTACCTCTGAAACTTGTTTGTACCTGAATAGAGGACTAGACAGTGGCTCTAGAGCAGTCTGTCCAGCATCCATTAGCAGATTTATTTTTTTTTAAACACTTTTTAATATAATTTGGTTTGTTTTTACGCAAAAGTTAAATGCTGATTTTGATTAAAATATGAACAGGCCAGCTTTTGACAGCATGTAGTTTTCAGCAAAAGTATACCTGTTCTACTCGCTTTTCCCTTCATAGCTAGGTTGCTGCTCCTGCCTCGTTGCTGCTGACATAAGCTAGCTATAATCTTTATTCTTTTCTTCTCCTAGAAGTGTGCTCTGTAGACTGTGGCACTCACGGGGTGTGCATTGGCGGAGCATGTCGCTGTGAAGAAGGGTGGACAGGAGTGGCGTGCGACCAGCGTGTGTGTCATCCCCGTTGCACGGAGCACGGAACTTGTAAAGATGGGAAATGTGAATGCAGAGAGGGCTGGAATGGGGAGCACTGCACCATTGGTAGGCAAACGACAGGCACCGAAACAGGCACATATTGCTTTCTTTTCATAAATCGTAGAAACATAGTTACTGTTGTGTATTGTAATAGGCTGTTCCTTTAAGGACCCTAGTGCTTTCAGGTATTATCTCTGACTCAAAACGTGTTGGGTGAAATGCAGATGAGCTCCCAGAATCATTTAAGATCAGTAACAAACTGATTTGTAGAGGAAAAAAACAACAACAAATTCCACAGCAAATGAACATTAGTAAGTAAAGATGTAACAAATGGTCCATCACAGTATCATCTGAGCCAAGGTTTTCAAACTTAACTAAACATTCCTTTGTGTGAATGGCATCTTTTTTAATTTCCTGGTCTGATGCATCAGTGCTCTCCTGCTATTATACATCGCATCTGAAACACATCACCGCCATCACCACACAGAGCAGGGGTCAAGTTGCGGAGGAATAAGCGCTCCTGGTGTTCCAGAAATAGCTCCCTAGCATCCTCCTGTGTTGTGCTGTGACAGCGGGCATGGTGTTTGCACATAGACAATCCCAGCATGGGAGGGCCCCGCCGGTGCTGCAGCATGCTGCCGTACCCTTTCCTAATAGCGTGCTGCTCAGTACAGCATTGGCACCACGCAGAGTGCCGTGACTAACACGATTGCATCTCAGCTGTGATGTGTCAGCCTGGGAAGTTCAAAAAGGTTATGCTTACACAAAGCAATGATGTTCTATCCTCTCAATTACCGTGCTCAAAAATTTGTGCGGAAGAGGAATGAATTGTTCCTAAATGAAGTTCGTTATTTTGTCTCTACATGCAGTCAAGCAGTGAATTTGGTTTATTTTGTAAAGTTACTGAAAACAAAGGAAAAAATTGATATTTTCCCTATGCTGTAATCAAAAATGGCAAATTCTGACTAGTCACATCTCTTCTGAGGAGTCTGAGAAAAATTATATGTAACAAGAGTATCCAGCTGCTGAGACAACGTGAGATTCAGGCAAGAGTATTTTTCTCCAAAGAATTTTGGGAGGACTGTGAGGTATACGTTAAAAGTAACCTAGTGAGTTCAAATCCAAGGTTATATTGTTTTAATTATCTTAAAATGGTAAGTTTAACAAGGAAAAGGAGTAGGTCAGTTGAGATTTTCATAGCAATCAGGGACCCTAATGGGACAGTCCTATTACAAGTGAATTGTTATTTCTTTACTTAAAAGTATGGTGAGATTCTTGCATCCCTCAAGTTGTTTTTCTTTTTCATTCCCCTCTGATTTCTCCTTAGATATGCAAACCATTTCTGATACACACATAAGCTGGAAACTAAAAGTATACTTTTATTGGAGAGAAGATTAAAAAAAAAAAGCCTATTTTTGGGGACTATTCTTTGATGTTGTGGTGCTGCATGCTTCTGCCACACTATGCTAATATGATTTAAATCAAAGCTTTTATGACTGAACACTTTGTCACCGGCACAGATGCAGAGTGTTTCTTCACAATTGCTTTCTGACCTCCGTCGTTGTCAACATATCTCTGCTAGAGTAATCCAGGCATTTTGTTTTCATATTAAGCACTTCCCAGATCTTTACAAAATGCCTAGTGTATTTTTTTTGCATTAAATTGTGTAATAATTGCTTATTTTAAAAGTTGCTGCTTTTTGCAAATTTTGTTTTACTTTATCATCTTTTATTAATATGCCTATGTTTAGAGATAGTATATTTAAAGTCTTCATTACTGTGCACACAAAAAGAGGCCTTGTACTGATATCTTAAAAGAATTCTGAAAATTACAAGCTGAACTAGTGAACTCTGAAGTGAGATCTTTAGTCTAATTTTCAGAGCTGTGGAATAAATCTATTCCATATTATTAATGTATATAAACAATTCTTCTTTTCAGGGAAAAGGTGATACTGCTGAAGGGATTAAAATATGCATAAGCTTTTTTGTTTGGTATGTATTAGAAAGATTTACTTGAAACTTGCTGTGGGTCTGTCTGCAGCAAAGATGAGACTAGAGCAAAAAAATAAAGTTTGCCCTTGTAGTTATTGCATATTTAAATTTTTACAGTCACAAGTTGTCTCTTGTGTGTAGATAGATATATATTCCTGTGACAGGCCTGTATTAGTAAGAATTTTCATTTGTTCATATCATGAGGCTTGGTTGTGAGGCCATTTACAAAAGCACAAAGAATGATGCCAGAAATGGAATTAAGTTCAGAGGGACAGCTCAGCTTGGTCCCACTGGTTCGAGTTACATGGGACTGAAAAAGAGAGAGAGTTTGGAGGATAAGGATGGTAAAACTAGCTTTTGTCAGTGTTTGTACAAAAAATGCCACAAGGTACCACTGGAAAATTTGTCCTTAGAGTGGGTGGATACTTTGGAACAAGGATGCGTTGCTCAAGATGTTTTAAATGTTAGTGTGAAGAACTGAAGCGTACTTACATTTTACAGAAACTCATTTTGTTTTAGAGTACTCCCTTTATGGTTTAGCTTTCAGCTGAAAGGTTGACAGACCATTTAATGTCAGAATTAACCACTGAGGATTGTCCACCTAAAAAGATAACATCAGGAACGCAAATTTGAGGTACTCAAACCTTGATTTTTAATGTTTGTTTTAATGATTTTATTTTATTTTTTGAATCCAAAGCCATTGTTTTAGTCCTGTTCGGCAGATACCTGGAAAACTGCACAGTCTGTCCTAAGGCAAAGCCAGGCCAGACCAGAGTTAAACAGCATATGAGCAGAGGTTGAATGTCTACCTTCCCTGTACATAGTTTGAATTTTTGAATACCCATATTAGGTCTCCAGGAGCAATGAAGGGCCAGACTTACCTCACAAGACGTTTGAGAATTTCTCCATATGGACTTCAAGCAGAAAAATGTGAATTTTGTAGGAGACTTTATTTACTCTGAATTTGCATTTATTGCTATACTTAGTCTGAAATCTCTTGAGGTCAGTAGAAAAACTTGCTTTGATTCCAGTGGTATTAGGCCAAGCCCACTTAGAACAAATTGATCTGATTTGTTCTAAAAAAAAACAACACCACTGGTTTCTATATACAAAACAAAATACATTTTTCTTTTCTTTGTGTTCCTTTACCAGTTTCATGTGCTGTATTCACGTGGCAGTGGAAAAGAAAATCATTATAGCAACCTGCCGGTATCCAAGTTCATTCCGGATATTTCATTCCATTCAATATCAAATCAGGCCTTTCTAGATAGTTGACAGAATGCACACTCTTTGGCATGTCCATGCTGAATATCTAAGCTCAAAAATTTAACAAAAAATGCCGTTTCTCTCTGCATTACCTGCATTTTAAGAAAAGCACTCTGGAAAGTCTCCCAGAATGCCATCATTTGCTCAGTGTTAACAAGCTGTTTGTGCAAAGCAACTTTTACCTATGTGCAGCAACAGAATTACGTACAAAAATCAGTGAATGCAAATTCCAAGATACACAGGCTTTGATAAATCTATGTCTAAAGAATGTAAAAATGAAAGGAGTGGTGACTGGCCTTGCTCAAATGTTGTGCGTAGCAGAGCAGAACTCTTACACCAGGTACTACATTCCACTTTGCTACTTCAGGTAAAAAGAAAAATGGCTTACTGAAGTGATGATAAAGAAAATGAATTTTTTCCCAGTGCAAAAATAGACCTGTCAGGATATGTTTATTAAGTGATTAGTATTCATTGATTGCAATTATGGAGGAAGTTATAACTAAATAATAGAGGGTAATCTAGATGAGGAAAAAAATATTGGAAAACTAATAACAAAGCAAAAGACTAAGATATAGTAGTAGCTAAATCTTGAACCAATTTCATGCCAGAGTTTTAAGATGGAGGATTTAGCTTTTCTTTGAATCATCTGAGTGTTGTTAAAGCATGCCTTTGTAAAACAGATCTGTTACTTTCACTGAAAATATTATTTGGACTTATAAAACTGTTGGTTTTAAACTGTTGTAGAAGGTGTTCGCCATGTAAACTCTCAGGATAGTATACTAAGGACAGTGTGATACCTACAGAGATCTTAAGAAACAGTCAAAAATACCATTTTAAAAGTGTAATTCTATCTGTAATTCATATCCGTGGAGCATGAAATATGACTGTTATTAAGTCACTGGTAAAAATCTCACTGTAAGACCAGTGAAACCAGGATTTAATCCTAAATATTTACGGCTAAAATTTAAAAATCTGCAAACGTATCTTGTAAGGCGAGCTCTCACCAGAAGAAAATATATGAGGTTGTCTCTGGGGCCGCCTGTCATATTCCCAAAGCCTTGCTTTTATCTGCTCACGTCCTACATTAGATGTAGGTTAAGCACGCCTGCTTTCAGACAGAAAGTGGCAAAAGATTGTAGTCAAGGTTATTTGATAATATGGATACTCTGCTGTAGATTACGATCAAGACATTTCTTATCTTTTCTGTTCCTTTTTTTAATTTTTTGATGCAAATGTGCTATAACCCCTTTGACAGCCATAAAAGCTGAACCTCCACCTATCTGCCTGCTAGGCAGAACACAAACAGGGGTGATGTTTGCAACTCTGCAGACTCGGCTTAGAATCATTTAGGTTGGAAAAGACCTTCAAGATCATCGAGTCAAACCATAGACGTATCATTCCTTCCTGGCCTTGGTGCCGCTTTTTTGAATCTAGAGGTGGGGATCTGCCACTGTGTTTCCAACACTGAGTCCTTGGTCTCTGTGCTGAACATATCAAATGGTAGGACACGCTCCTTAGTAAACAAGGAGTTTGGAAATCTGTATTAGCCCTATACCTGATCTTCTATGTTTTCAGGGCCTTGAATAATGAAGAAAGATTTGAAAGAACCAGGATCCTGTCACCTACATGGCAGGAAACAGCCTAAAATTTTCAGATACATAGAAATGTGCGGGAAGAAGAGAGGAGACTCTGTGTCCGGGGTGATTAAGATGACAAGTTCAAGTTACAGTACGGGAGGTTTGGGTTAAGTGTTAGGAAAAACCTTGTAACAGTAAATGAAAAATGGAGGTAGGTTGTCTAAGCAAGTTGTGGAATCCTCATCAAAGGAGCTTTTATCAACAATTTAGACAATGTCAGTCAGGAACAGCAGAGAGGTAATTCACCCTGCCACGGGGCAGAAAGCTGACTAGAAAATCATTGAACTATACGAGCTCTCTTCCAGTCTAATTTTAAATGGGCTTAAAAGGAAGCATTCCTTCTAAGCACCTTATTTTGTAATGGCCTATGTTAAGACTTGTACTGTCACCCTCTTTAAGAATCTAATTCTACTTCGAAGTAGAATTGATCATTTATGCAGCCAAGGAGACTGATCTCTCTGTTCTGTATTTGCGGAACAATGGGTTGCCAACGTATATATTGAGCCACTCTGAAATATCCAAATAAAGAGCAAATATTACACCCAATATATAAATACTTCAAATGCTCTTCATGTGAAGTACCAAGACTCGCCCAGCTGAACAGTAAGTGGATAGTATTCCGCCGCTGTTTTTACTAAAAAAAAGTTTACTAAATATCCTTTTTCCCCAGACTGTTTTGGGATAACTGTGCCCTTTCCAGCTTTTAGACGTGTTTATATTTTTTGTAGACTGGACACGTATAAAGTGTAAAGATTTAGATTTTTACTTTATCATGAAGTCAATAATCAATGGAAACATTAATAATGCAACATTGTGTTATCTTTGGATACAGCAGGATATTTTTGTCCCACGATAATGCTCTTTGTGTCAAAGATTTTTTTTCTTCTACTACTGATTTTTCTTGTTGTAATTACAACAGTAATGATTCAAAGATGAGGCAATTTTCAGGAGAGATGGAAAGTGTGTGGGAGGAGACAGTGGAAAGCCATCGTATCTGACAAAGAGCAATTTAGAAGGAGCTAGATACATTAGACTCCTCCAATGCACTTCTAACTTAAAATTAACCTGTAACAGTTTATAACCTATCAAGGCATAAAAAACCCTCTAACGACGATGATAGAAATTTAGATTGCATGCTCTGTAGAGGGAGGAACACATTTTTTCATTTTATTTGAAAAATGCATGGAATATTTCGGTCATGACCGCTTTTCATTACTGATGATATAGCAATAGATTGGTAATATATACGATGACGTGACCAAGAATGTTAGAGACTTTGGCTGTTTCTGTATCTGCTGGTTCGGGTTCATCACCTGTATAGTACAGTTATCCTATTGTCTTTACACATGGTGGCAGGTTTCTTGATAAGCACATCTTGAGGTACATGGTGTCAAGCTTTCATCTGGAGTGTGATAGGGTGGTTTCCCCTCCGTGTGTCTCTTCAGCAAAACGGAAGAGTAGTAGATACCTCATGCAGTAATTGCGAGATTCTCAACGATTTCTGTCATTCTCTGCACATGATTTAGGTTTTCATTTCTGTCATGCAAGCATAGAGAGACTCATAAGGTAGAAGTTTTCCTTATAAAGTGACATTTTGGTCATCACGTATGTTATATCGTTTTGTATTTTATAACCAAAGCCAAGGAAATGTGTTAGTCAATTAGACAAGTGGTCATCTAGTCCACATCGTCGTGCTTCAGTAAAGATGCAAGTTCTCGATAGAAAGCTCTTACTGGAAAGATGATGCTTTTTATTTTTTCCAGCTACATTTCCTATTGGGGTGCTTTGTTGGTTCTGTAAATGTGTCATCTTTTATTTCACCTCCAAAACCTCTGAATAAAATCTCTTGGCTGTGGAGTCCCCAGGCTACGTGTTGTGTAAATAGCTCTTCTTTTGGATTTTTGTTTCTGATTCGTAACTTCGTAAATTCCTATCCCAATAACTATAATATACTTTGCTGCTTTTGTCCATCAGGGATGAGTGAATTTTCTAAACAATTTCTGTAGCACTAAGGACTCCAGAACTACCATATGCATACTCTTAGTTTGTCATAGCTGAGCAAGGTAGGTAATTATATATGTTTGGAAGGAAATGCTCTATGTAGAGATTAGTGTACGGTGAGAGTGGTTTGACTTTCGCGGAGTTTAGAAACAGAATTCTTTTTCCAGAATTTACATGGGGCAGCTGGGGGTCTTTTTTGGCTAAAAGGCAAGCTTATTCATGAGGGAGAACTTTCCTGTTTGCATTCTTTCCCGAGGGCTTCCCATAAATGACTGAAATATGTCACAGTGCGGTGTCAGAATACTTGAGTGACTTTTTCCTTTCTCTGTATATAGGATATTTGAAGAACATGACCTTATTTCTTCCCTTTCTAGCACAAAAAATTTAATGAGTGTGTTTGCAGCAAAGCTTCCTGCATTTTCTCTGGTACTTCAAAGATGCACCCAGCAGATACTGGTGAATAGTTTCCCAAACTAAAATCACATTTCTTTTTTTCTCCTTTTGGAGGGGCTTCTACATGAGTTATATTGATTTTCTGGCCAATTCTTGAACACTTAAAAGACCACAAAAAGAGGGGAGGGCAGTCAATCAGGCAGCTGATCTAAGTTTTGAAAGGGCAAAGCTCATTTTGCTGCTCATAGGAGTATTCACAGCATCAGGCAATCTTCTCCTCTTCCACCGATAATGTTTTCTGTGTTATTTTGTACCCTGTGGTGTCAAGCACAGCTTCAGCAAGTGAGTGAATTACATGGTGTTGCTGGATACAAAACAGCAAAGACACGAGAATGCTTGTGGGAGGTGACATAGATTGTATAGAGATAAAAAGGTAGTACCAGATCTTGAGAAATGCATATGTATATACATATATATAATATTTATACTTACTAAGAAACAATACAAAAGATAACGGTATCTGCCCATCTTTTTAAGACTTGCTCTTAGTGTTCTTCTCAAAGATATCTTTTCCTTAATCACTTGCATTCTTGCTTGTACGTTCTCAAGGTATAATTCTTGGGTCTTCAATATCAGTTTCACACAATCTTTCATGCTTGAAGATGCAAATAAAGCCAAACGTGTTTTGCCTGACTGCTGCACACTCTATGAAATAACAATTCGGACACAAGGATTTGCAGCTTCTTGTCAATTTTGTCTCCCATTTCCTGCGTAGTATCAACGGTAGGATGCGTTAGAAGTTAGAGGCTTGGCTTCCTAAGGTGTTTGATGCTTTTAAAATTCTGTACTTAATATTTTTTTGGTTTAATGTTGTATTAAAAATATTAGTGTCAAAACCAAAAAGATAAAAAATTGTCTCTAGCATCTCTGAATTGCCAGTCCAGGATTTTGCAGTGGGATCTAGTTAGGGACAAAAAGGAAACTATGGAAAGCTCTCTCTTTAAGCTAGCACTTCTCTCTTATGCAGTAACTACTCACTGAGGATGAAATACACACTGATGTCAAATACCGATACAACCTTTTTTCACTAAAAGCCCTTCGTAAGATAATTTTTTAAAAGATGTTAAGGACTGAATGTGGGGACTTGTTCAAGGTACCAGTTATGAGGTATCGTGAGCCATTCTTACTGAACACAGCTTTTACAAAATTTATGTTATTTCATTCTTTTCTCTTGTTCTTTCTTTCCACCCCTATTTTGACCTGCTTATGAAATATGCTTATTAGGATAACCTAGTCTTCTAGAGATTATTGCTGTAGGTAGCCTCAGTCTATTTCACTTTAAATACAGTTTTTGTATACATATAAAAAGAAGAAAAATTTTTTGTCCAACAGATATCATCAGTTATAATATAATGTATCTCATTTGCTCAAAGAAATTACAAACACCATTTATGTAGCTGAAACGTAAGTAGTAAATCCAAACCTGAGCATTCTTGAAGGTATTCAGGTCTGAGGTTATGGTCCATCTTCATCTCTGTGCAGGTGGTTGGAATAATATTGGATTCATTATTAGCTGATTTATAGCTGCCATGAAAATGGTAACTAAGTGTTCAGATTTCTACAGTTTCCAGCTCGTACTTCTGTAGTGTTCTCAGTGATACGGTACTGATTGACATCTAACTGTCCATCTCGTTCTGTCAGTTCTATTCAAAACACATCCACGCTGGGACAGAGACAAAGCAATACTGGTGTCTCGGTAATCTGGCAGCAGCTCACAGTCAGAGCACCGAGAGCCGAAGGACGTTCGGTAACAGGATTAGAGCAGAAGGGATTCATAGTCTGCCTGTCTCCTTGAAGATTTTCCGATCTGAGAGCTGGACCTTAGCACTGGGTGCTACACGCTTAACTTCAATATTTCACTCCAGACAAGTACCTCTCTTAAACAATTAGGCATTCTTCATGGAAAAGTAGTAACTTTTGCTTTCACAAAGACTTCAGCGTGACATGGATCACAACATGATCCCTAATGAAAATTTAAGCAAAGGAGACATGTTTGTCTGCTTTTCCACGTTAAAGCTTTTCTCTCTCTCATTCTAACAAACTTAAAAGATACTTTTACACCCGCCTTACCAAAATCTGCCGGCTCCGTGGCCCATGACCGCAGTCTAACATCTGGGATCCGTTGCCTTTTCTGGTGCTGTCTCACAGGTCACTGGGAGGCAGGCAGTGAGGCCCGGGGGTTCAAGTGTAAAACACTCCCTGCATTTTCTCAAGAGCAGCTTGCATAATGGCGCCTGAGTCCTACCCCACTCATTTGTATTTTCCCTGTTGTGCAATGCCCTTTAAAAAGCTGTGGGTTTCCTGCAGTCTGTAAAAAGGGAGCCATAATTTTGACAAACTGCCAATCAATGTCAGGTTTTATTGTTTTTTCCTAATCCCACTGTATTTTTAGTTTCTTTTCACAGTTTTTAATGGTCCAGCATGGAGTAGGTTGATCGACTTGGCATCAAGAGACTGTGGCCTGCTTTTAAAATGCTGTAGTATAAGATACCGTACAAAATAGCTGCAAGGAAAGGTTTAAGTATTTCTTTGAAATGTTCTGGAGTGATTAGGGTAGACTGAACTACATGAGCTGATAGTTAATCTTTCATATAATTGAAAAGTATATACACTTTTAACATTTTAGTGTATTTTTACAGAAACTCATATAAGGTAAAGATTCATCTCTTCTGTGTTCATACCAGTTAATTATAAAATTGCGGATGAGGTTTGGTGGTTTTTTTAGGTAGATATTGAAAGAGTAAAGTTATTCGTGAGCATGACAAACGGGTAAGATTCATAATGCATCTAGACCACATATGTTTTAATTTGCCTACAAATAGTCAGTTTTTCAGCGCGTTGAACAACTGAGCTGAAGAACAGTGCATCAAGATGCAGGTCCTGTTCTGAAGAGAAATAGTGATTATAGCTTTGTTATCTAAGAAGTAAATATAATGGTGTAATCATGATTAGAACCCATTCTTTTTAATTAAAAACTAAATCAGTTTTAAGTGAAAAATATTACTAGGTTGTGATTTTAGGCTAGAAATGACACTAAGAGGGCAGTTATCCAAAAGAAGAAATTAACCAAAAAACCCCACATTGTTAGGAATCAAAAGGGATTGCTGAGCTTCTTGTGGAATGAGTTCCTCAAGAATAGCACTGAAGTTATTTTTGTAAATTCAGCATGCATGAACACAAAAACCTAAGTGTCCCAGAAGATGCTGATTCTCCTAAAACCAGAGACACATTAGTACAGATGAGAGCACCGATGTTTTGTTTTAACCACTGGGAATACCAGAGAGTAGAACTCAGTTCCTAATGTAGCATGTTGCCATCCACTTTTCAGCACATTTTAAATATAAGCTGATCTGACTTCTTTGCTTCCCGTTTAATAAAGCGAGGCAAAATGTGTATATGCTGGGTTGCAGATCACTTCTCTCTGAAATTAAAGGAGGAATTAGCATTATAGCATATGGGTTTACATTGGAAGATAGCATGCCCAGAATCAAGCAGATATAGAAGAAGTAGTTGGGTGTCTCTCTACGCGCCCCTATTTTCTTTTGGTTTTAAATTGCAGAATCACTTGCATTTGAACAAGAAAAATAGTACTGAAAGCAGGAAGCCACGGGTCATTATTTACTGCTGAAAAGTGAAAGCACAATATGAATTTGTTAAAACATTAGCAGATTGTGATTAATTCCACTCCTTACGTATATTTTGTTTTTCAGAGTAATTTGATAACAGTACAGGAAAAATAACGGTAATGTGCCTTTTCTTGTTTAAAAAAAACATCTGAAAGGATGTTGTAGACTTCAAACAGAAAATCACTTGCATAGGAGTTTGTTAGGAGTATGAAATGAAGGTTGGCATTGCTCACTATGCAATAGATAGTTGAATTTGGGGGTGGGGGGAGCTATAGTGACATAGATTTTTAGATCCAATTCATCTTTTTGTTGGCTTCTTTGGAAACTAGGGGTAAAATTGCATTTTGTTACTGCCTCCCTTGGATCGTTATTAATTGATTCTTTATCATGAAGCCAATCCATATATATCTTCATTGTGTCCTGTGAATGTTTGAACCTTTTTTTTTTCCCAAAACAAGTCAGAAATATTGATGTAGAACGGAGAAAGCCTTCCATATTTAGAGAACGGGTTATTAGAGCCAAGGTCACTTTGTTTGTGAAGGCTGAGAGGGCAACAGTTGCTTGAAGGAAACACTAGGTGACTGTTACGCTACAGAAAATGTTAAGCTTGTGTAAACAGGTCTGCACTCACTGTTTCTGCATTATTCCTCTACAGAGGCGGTTATGAACCAGAAGCCTAAACAATGTGTATATTGTGTTACTGTTGCATATATAGCTAGAAGGCTGAAGGGGAAATGAAAAAATCTATATTGATTCCTAAGCATTAGCTTGCAGTTGCGGCTTTCCTTAATTCAGATCCAGAGGTTATCAGTTTTACGATTTGTCATTGGAATGTGTCATTATACATTCTATAACAATTTTGATTGCTTATACGCTGAAGAAAAAAGTGAATCAAAACTGGTCAGGCCCCCCCCTTTAATTTCAAACAGTAGTTCATATCCTTTATCAAAAGACTTAATTACATATGAGATATCACTCGGGTACCAGGCTTTGTGGATATACTGAAGTGTCTCCTGAAATTGTTAGTGTATTCATGCTGCATGAAATTTTCTTAAAATAAAATAAAGACAGTGCTTATTAAAATATTCCGTACAATTTTGATAAGTAAAGTCTGTCTTCTTTCACCAGTATTTGTATTTCTAGTTACCATGAAATTCCTAAAATCCTTATTTCCCGATTTGAAAGTGTTACTGCATGGAAAGTTTTAGGTATGAGATGCTTTGTAAAGGCAAATATTTATTCAGCAGAATTGGGGTAATTTAATACATTTGCCTTCCATTTAAGACTGCACCTGTTTATTCAACCTTTATAGTTAGTTTCCCTTACTATACTAAGGATTTTTGTCAGCATTTCTGAGATAAAACACTGTATTTCTAAAATTTTCTAGCAAGGTGTATATAATGTATCTGGTTTCTAAAGGTGAATGTTCCTATCGATATTAAATGGGAGCGTTCTTAAAAGTTATTTGCAGAATATGCCCCTAGATCATAATTACTTATTTTATTTTCTGTATTTTATTGCTCGAGATAAAGATGTTAGGAAATGTGAGGAGCAATGTCGTTCAAATGTGAACAAATGACAGTGAAGTAACAAGGGAGATATCTGTTCTTTCCAGCGTTGCTTCTGGGTTTTTTTGTCCTATGACTAAAAAGTATAGGTTTATTAAAGAGGAATTTTCGCAGGGCTACTGCTACTGATCCCTTACTTGAATTAGGTAACTTAATTCCATCTGAGGAAATAATTAAAATTAGTAAGTTGTTTCATTCAGAATGAGAAGCAGGTATGTGTGCTGGAAAATGCACTTACATGTCTTCAGTTTGCTGATTTGTACCTTGAGGAGAAGGGCTATGTCATTAAACCGCAGGACACTTCTTCCGCTGAGCGATACCCGGTTAAGAAGGATTTTTGCAAAAACTTCCTAACCTCTTAGAGAAGTTATTACAGTAAATTGGATATGCGATATACCTGATTAAACATATTCCCACATACGTATACTCTGAAACCTAAAGCCGTTCCAAAGTTCACTTTGCTTGATTAAGACCCACGGAGATCTCATAAACTCAATAGAGTCAAACTGCATCAATCCTCAGGTGAGAGACCTTCAACTAATATTTTGACATTCCACGGTGTTCTTTTGTTAGCTAGTCATGGGATACAGCGTGCAGGATTACGGAAGTCCTCTGCAGTTTGAGTTAGGGCCGTACTTCTCGCTTTCCTCTCTGAACTGATGAAATACTGCTGTGCAGTGGGAAAAGGCAGCTATATGCTGCTTGGTTTCACAGCTTGGAACAAATCGTTACTGTCTGAAGTAAAGCCTAAATAATATGTGTTTCTAACGTGTTCCTTAGAATGTGGGAACAGTTCAACTATGGACAAGAAATGAAAAATTATACTATACCCCATTTGAACTAGGGGAAGCGGGCAGAGTACGGTAACCTAAGTTATAATTTTGTTTGAACACTGAGGGTAAATAATGTTAGTCTTCAGAGCAATCTCGTGTTCTGGTAATTTTCCCTTCACCTTTTCTAAGGTAACTAATAACCTGGGTAGAAAACAAGTAAAATTTCTTTGACATCTATTTGATGTGTTTAGAGATACTATTAGCTACTCATGCTGTATTTTCAGTGTTGCAAAGAAAGAGCAAATTGCACAAAACTGTAGCAAATGATCCTGTAGAAGTCCCATGCACAGATCTTAGAATTCTTTTTTGTTTGTTTGGGTTTGTGGGTTTTTTTGTTATTGGAAATACCTTTTGACTGGTCTTTGTTTCTAATAACGTTAAATCTGCTTTTCCCTGTTTTGTTTTTTTTTAAGCTAAAGTAAATATCATGACAATACATAGTTGTGCACCTTTTCGCCCGCATGAATCAGTGAATCAAGTGTATTAATCCAATGTATTGATCACACAATCCTATTGCAGCCGAGGTGGAGTGATCTCTACATTTCTCGGCTGCATCTCCAACTTGCTTAGGTACTGTGTTTTTCTTCCCGGGAGAAGTGCTCCTGGCAAACAGTCCCCTTGTAACTGGTAACACCCTGCCTGTCCCAGCATGGCCGAAAAACTCTATCAAATATAGATGCAAGGCAACCAAGTTAAAAGCCTAGTTGGTGCTTCTGATGGCTTCATCAGAGAAATGGAAAAGAAATACCCTGTCTATAAGCAGAAAGACTTAAGTATTTGTTCTAGAGAATTAAGGTCGCTTCTAGTGAGGCTGCTAGGGGAGGAGCAGAGCTACCAGTTTCCTGATAGTAAATATTTTTAATGTAATGCAAGCAGAGCTTCAAAAGTCCTTCCTCTTTCAAAGGTCTTCCAAGTGCAGATGAAATACTCTTGGCTTTCTTGGGGGTGAAATGGTGAAGATGATCTCCCTGGTAAATCAAAATCAGTTTCTCAGATTATTTAGTACTTTAAGCATCAAGACAACCGGCTATGTTTGAAGGATTACGAGGTTTTTTTTCCTTTGCCACTTAGGCAGATAAAGAAGGAACAAAAAGAGAGCTATCCTACACTTTGTCTGTGCATGCACGATTAAAAACGGTTTATTTGTGAAAACAACATTTTTATTTCTGTAGTTTGTGCGGTTGGTAGATAAAAAACTGGAAAATTGCATGATGCTCATGACGCTTACGTGTACTGAAAAGGGATGCAGAATGGATGCCTAGCATTTAGAGTTAAAGGCATGTTTATAAAATATATTTTATGCAGTGAAATATTCATCTTCTATCCTACATCTGCCAAACAACTCAGCATACACTAATACTCACATATCTCAGAATGCATTGTTTATGTACTTTAATTTGTTCTACATATGTTGCAGAATACTGCCTCTATGTCATGGGCATTATTTCATCTTTTACATTTGTGCATATTTAAACTCCATAAATTCTAGCTATAACAAATATGTGAGATATATTTATTTTAATATTCAAATATCCATTACCTTGTGTCACTTCTAATTATATTTTAGTCATGAAGATTTAGGATTCCTGCAAGCCAGAAGGGGTAAGAGAAGCAAAGCTTTTTTAATTCCAAACTATACCTCAGTACCTCTTAAAAACTTCCTTTTTTTCTTCAGCGCTTTCTTTTGATTTCCCTTTCGGACAGCTGAAATGTTTGGAGACTCTAGCCTGAAACCATGCAGTGTGCAGCCATTTAATCGAATCCATGTAATTAATACTTTAAGAAGATCAGCTGTAAAATATAATACATCCGTCTATATAGCACTTTTCATCCTGAAGGGCTTCCAAAGTTCTGTACCAAATTAAGGGATGGATGCTCGTAGAGCATACTAATCTGTTACACGGTAAGGGAGGAAAGTGGGTGCTTATGTTAGGGCTCATATTTATTCTTCTGGTAGAGATAACCTGCACCCTTACACAGGATCTGCATTTGCGTACTTGAGAGTTAATTGCTGAATTATAAATTCCATGCAGACGTCAATATCTGATGAATAGCAAGTAATTAAATTGTAATAATGCCTGAGAAAACTGGGATTCCCTGCCATGAGAATTATGAATTATAAAGCTCTAAAACTGAAGGGTTCATAAATAATTCAGACTGGAAGGGATGTCAGCAAGTCATCTAGTCCAACCTCCTCCTCAAAGCAGAGTTGCTTGTGAGGTCAGACGCTCGACGCAGGCCCATAGTTTTTAAGGCGGGCTTCTTACAGCCCTCTGTGGTACGCTGGGTGGGCTGTTACCACTCAGCACCAGAGCTAAGCATCTTCTGTAGCGTACTGAGCAACGGAAGTATGTCATACCTGCTTGTTCTCCCTGCAGCACCCTGCTCGTATATGCGTGTGTGTGCACGCATCCCGTTCCCTCACACCTCTGAATTCGAATCGGATTAGAAATACCCGTGTAAACTACTGTTAAGTAGTACTGGCGTTAAGAGAAACAGTGCTGTTTCGTCGCTGTAAATGCTGGCTTAGCTTACTAGAACATTTTGGTTGACTTAAACTCCTCTGCTTTCTAAAGCCATTTGTATGTTAAAGGAGTTATGGTCAAAGAAACACAGTTTGTATTTGGAGCAAAAGTGGATAATATGTGATTTTATATATA
>NW_010558316.1:375665-389241 GCF_000687285.1 Phaethon lepturus | reverse complement strand
GCCCCTCGGGGGGGCGGGGGAAGCTCCCTACCTGCCTGCAGCAGCGTCCCACTCCGGGGCTAGGAGCAACTGGGGGGCCTGAGCTTCATCACTTGCAGCCCGCTAGCCCTCTGCTCCTTGCCTCCCCCGACCCTGCGGGGAGGGGAAGGCGGCTGGGCCATTTTTTTTCTGTGCCAGGCCCACGGGGCAGCGTGTCCCGCGTGGTGCGCAACCGAGCCCGGGACACGGGTGATGCCGGCAGAGGGAACTGTTACAGCCCTCGGCTGCGGGGAAAAACTTGTTCAGCTCAACAAAGGAAAGACCCTAATTACAGAGCTCTGTTCAAGAGCTGCAGCTTTCAAATAGCTGTTTAGAACCAAACCTCCCACTCTTCTACTCCCCCAACTCCCCCCAACCCAATTTCTTACAGACTTAATGTAAATCAGTTTTGATTTACTGTGTCTTGCTGCTTCTGCAGAGCAAACAGTTTAGGCTTCTCTCCCTCCTCTCTGTTTTCTCTGGGCATTTCTCTAGAGGTGAAACAGCTGTTGAGATGAATGAGCCGCACTGTATAAAGTGAGCGAGTGGCTTAACCTGATTCCAGTTGTTCTTGAATTTCACGATTTTTTCTTTTTTTCCTGCGATTCCCTTAAATGGGGTCTTGGGAATTTAATATTCAGGGCTCGTCCATCCTGTCTCTACTCCTTTTTCCTCCTCCCCTTGCTAATACCTCATATGCATGAGTTAAGCCCTCCTCCGCAGCAGCATAGGTAAGCACTGCTTATTTGGGCTAGGAATTGGGATAAGGCATCTACGCCGCAGACTCACATTGGCGTGTCACAGAAGTACAAGAGTGGGTGCTACCCTTGTGCCTTGCACGGTTCTCACATATGGTGCATATTTCATCTCCAAGTGGGGGTGGTTTTGTTTGCTGGCCTGTCAAACAGGCCTCAGTCTGTAGGGGGTGTGATGTTAAACTACAGTAACTGTCAAAGGGTTTGAAACGGCAGAAAATTATAGGAGAGTAATGGGATAAACCTATCCCAGCTGGATCTGTTCCAAGGTACCCCCTCCCCAAAGCATGAGCTGCAATGAGAACCACATGTCATTTGTCTTACATATCTATTAGCCTGCAGATCTTTGTTCAGAGCTACCATGCTTACATGAGCGCTGACTGTATCTCTGCTCACCAAAGACCTTCCCCAGTTCACACTCTTGCATGATTTTCCCAGGCCTCAGTTGTTTGGATAGCTGATGCTTTGTCAGGGGAACGTGTCCCTCTCCAAGTCTATAAAGTGTTGTATAAAACCATCTAAAGCTGATTTAAACAATGATGTTGGGAAAGATGGTAATTTTTTTTTTTTCCTAGTGGAACTTTGCCATGTGAGAATCTCCCATTCTAGTTTAAAGCAGAGGGGGAAAGAAAAAGTTGAAGGGAGGGAAAAATCACGGGTGGATGTTTTGAAATAAGAATTCAAGTGCTTAGTCAAATGTCACACGTTGAAGCAATCTTTGTACATTTTAATTTCCCCTTGAGTGGTGGAGTTTTGTTGTTGGCAAACTTCTAACAGCTTCACTTTCTGATGGGAAAATTTGTGTGGGAAAACTTTACCCAGCCACAATGTTGGACCGTCGGGAGGAGCCTCCTGCAGGGTGCAGCTTCAGGTTGGGATAGCTGTGCTTTCCAGGATTGAATGTGGTACTGGATAAGAATGAGGCTTTTTGCTCTAAAGTCTAATGTTGATCTATGTGGGTGTGAAGCCTTTTTTTTCAGGGGACTGAATCAGACTGGTATAAACTGTTGTTACTTGCTCAATGTCCCTTTTGTCATCTAAACAGGGGATCTTAGTAGCACCTCAATTATGTGAAGCAATAGCAGCTCCCTCACAGCAGAGCTTGCTGGCCTCTGCCCTGAAGAGGCTGTGGAGGACACAAGATGGTGGGTAGGCGATTACTATTAATGGCACTACATGGCCATTCTCACTTTCTCTTCTGTAACCTCCCCGTGAGTGCTTTGTCCAGTGACTTCTGACACTTCTCCCAGGTACCATCAGCCAAGTATAAGCAGGCTGAAGCCCTGACGGTTACTGCTGCAGCTCCAGGTTTTTGTACTTTCCAGCACATACTGATGTGGTGGTCTGCAGCTGACAAGTTTCCTTGACATAAGACACACTGTGTTCCTGCAGTTGTCTTTTCCTGTCCTTGATCAGAAAGTGAAGACATGATTGAACTGAGAATCCCTCTTTTTTTTTTTTTTTTTTTAGCTTACTTGTCATAAAAGTTGTGTTTCTCCAAGGGGAGGAAAAAACCAAAAAACCCATGACCCCAAATTGCTGGAATCTTTTGTCTTCCACCTAGAAAACTATTCTAAACTCAACAGCTGATACGGTCCTTGGTATCCAGGTTGCAGGCTGTTTCAGAAATGGGCTTCTGAGGCCTGCTTAACATTTTTTCTGCCAGAAAATTAAGGTGTTGGGCAGTGTAAAAAAAACTTGAGGGATGGTGGTGGTGGAGGGGAATTTGGAGGGGGGAAAAAAATTCTTCGCATCCTTCAAAATGAAATTGTGGAATACTTATTCTGGTGGGATATTGCTTGTTTTGTTTCCTTTTTTAAAATGAAAATTCTAGCTTCTGGTTGGCTTCAGTTGGACAGATCTTAGTTATTAGACCAAAGACACTTGCAGTCTATCTCTGCATGTGCTTGAATTGCTTTGAACTTCTGTAGGGGTATGTGCAAGTAATAATGACTGAAGTCCAAGCAGCAGCGTTTGTTGGTGTTACATATATTGTAGCAGCCTCACTTTTTTGTTCAAAATTCACATTTGGCACGTGCATTTCTAACTTGCTACTGTGTTAAGGCAATGAGAATGTGAAGTAGGTCTTACCCAAAGCATAAGAATGGAGAGGCTGTCTGCCAAGCAGAAACTGTTGTCATCCAGCCTTGGACATGAGAAGCTTTGCTAACTGAGTTAAGGGAAGCTTATTCCTATGCTGGAAGTAGCTTGGTTCTCAAAGAACTCCTGCATCTGTGTTAGTTGTCTTTGGAAATGGTGTTCTCCCAGCTTAACTTCTCATCCTATTTTCCTGTAGTTTCAAATTAGTCATGCATCAAGTCCTTGTGAACTCAAGTGTGGGAGTTAGAAACTTCTGAGCCTAGATGCAGTGCTTAGACTGGAAACCTCTTTGGATCTGAGGTGGAGATAGCTGAAAGAAAAACCCATAAACATGAACCGGAGAGCAACGTAGGATAACAACTGTTTTGTTACTGCTAACTCTACAGTAGCATCACAGAAGTCAGCTGGGGTGGATGCAAAGGACAGACAGACCTTCAAAATGCTTACACCTCAGCCTGAAAATTTCTTCCTGTGATGAACATTAGAACCACAATGTTACAAATAACAGGACTGTCCAAGTAGGTGTTCTTATCCAGACTATAGAGGTAATTACAAATGAGTACTTATTTTGGTCACATAGTAATTCCTCATGCTTGCTACAGCAGTGATGTTTCTTGAGGATGGATATGGAGAGGAAAGTAGTATCAGTAAATTGAAGTCTGTAAGTGCAACTTCCGATTGCTAGAGGCACAGGTTTCAACGTGGAAGGACAGGTCGCTCTGTCCATTTCTTGTTGCCACATCCATGCCTCGGAGCACAGCCCAGCAGAGAGACTGGAGTTCCAGCTGTGCCTCTACTAATGGTTTACTCCATGTCAGAGGGCAAATCACTTTGCCTTGGATTCGGTGGACCAATTAAACTTGTTCGGTGTGCTTTGACGTGGGGAAAATACTTAAACCGACACGAAGGACAGGTCGCTCTGTCCATTTCTTGTTGCCACATCCATGCCTCGGAGCACAGCCCAGCAGAGAGACTGGAGTTCCAGCTGTGCCTCTACTAATGGTTTACTCCATGTCAGAGGGCAAATCACTTTGCCTTGGATTCGGTGGACCAATTAAACTTGTTCGGTGTGCTTTGACGTGGGGAAAATACTTAAACCGACACAAGCTATAGTACAGGAATCCCCCCCCCCCCCCCCCAAACCTGAAGTGTTGAGGCTTTCAGATGTTGGTGATGCTTTAAATGTGTTGTTGATGCTTTAAATGTGTTGTTGATTTATTCTTTGAGGCTAGCAGTCTCCTAATAAGTCACTTGAATGGCTGGCTTTTAAGTTCAAGTCTGGGTGGACCTGTTAGAGGTAGATACGTTGTTTTCAAAATAGCTGCCTGCATTGTGCCTGATCCTACAGCTACACATTTGATAGCATGGAATTGCCCCTCCCCAGCCCCATTTGAAGGCCTGTGCACAGCTGTGCTGTAGTACAATGACCTCCAGCCTCCTAGGTGAGGTTTTAATACTTTTAAGTAAGCATGGATCTCTTTATGCGATAGAAGCCTGTTCTAGATATTAAAAGGTGACCTATAAATCAGTATCCTGATTTATGCAGTCTGTCAGGGCACTTTCAGAACATGTATCTGGAGTTTTCCTACCGGTTGTCTGTTAATTGTGTCTTTACAAGAGAAGGATGGTTTGAACCTGATTTCAGCCCCAAATTCTAAACCTCTTGTGGCTCTTAAGTGGGTGTGGAATATAAAATTATACATATTGGAGAAATGTGGTTCTTTTTCCTTTTACTGACATGATCTTGCTTTGAGTCATTCCCTCCATCACCTAATAGTCTGTTCATTGCCTGAGGTCTCTGGTTTTCTATGGTTTGCTATGGACTGTGTGAGGATGTCAAGCAAACAAACTGGGATTTGTGTCATGCTGAGTCTTCTGTGCTAATTCCCCTTTGAAGTGCCCTACCCAGGTAACCAAGAGGTCAGAAGGTCTTAAGCTCATCACCAAACCCTTGAACTATCCGGTGTTTGTTTCCTGGACTCTGCAGCCATATGATCTTCATCTGGCTTGTGGGGTTCAGTGCTGTAACTTTGCAATTCAATTAACAGTGAAGCCAATGGTACTGTAAGGACTTAGCAAACTGGAATGGCTTTGAAATGCCAGACGTGACTCTAGTTACTGCAGTAAATCGTATTCGTTTAGGAAATCTCCTACTGTCTTGCCTTTCCAGCTGCTTGTGTGAATCATTTCCTCTCATGTAGGTTTCATTTACCAGCTCTAGGAAGAAAAAGGGAGTGGAGAGGCAAAGCAATGGGTGGCAGTGAACTTGTGCTCCCCTTGGATAAATTAACAAATGTGTCTCTCAATAACCCTTATTTGTTCAGTTTCTCAAAGCTGAGCTTGTTAGTGTGCTAAACTCCTAGTTGAAACATGTCAGGTTAGAAACTTGATAGCTTTGCTTGGGGGGAGTGGTTCTGTGACACTTGGATCATTGAATATTTACTTACATCTTTGTTTTACTGGGCTGGGCCTTGATACAGGGGGGGAAAAATAAATAATGGCTTTGAGGTAACAATGAAAGCCTGAAAGCATAGAGAGCTTTAGGTCTGCCAGATTAGAATAATGGAGCAGCTACTCATGCTCTTTCCTGCATTAGACCTGTAGCATGTCTGGAAACGTTATTGTTTTGTAAAGCATAGACTACTGCTCTTGTAGGTTAATAGTAAAATTCATCCAACCTCATTTCTGAAATGTGCTCAAAGCTCTAAACTCACTTTTAATTAGAGAGATGTAGACAGTGCTTGAATTCACTTTCATTGAGGCATAATGTTTATTTTGAGGCTTTGAGCATAAAGCTAGCCTGTGCCAACTTAGATACCGCAAAGACTCTATTAAGGGTTATAGCTGCAAAAGTTAAAAAAAAAGCATAATGCTACTAATTGGGTTACTGTCCTGCAATTTTTCAACTTTTTATATAGTTGAATAATACCAAAGCTGCTGCTTTGTGCATGAATACACTATGTGGCCCTCATCTGAATTGGAGTCCTTAATGCAGAAAGGAATGAGGGTGGGAACTGTGATATTGTTCCTTATTGGTTTTGTTCCTTACCTCCTTTTTAGGAAGAAACAATTATTTCTTGACTTGTAATTTATTGCATGGAATAACATGGTTTAGATGTTTTGACTGTTTTTGACAAATCTAACATTTTCCTCCTGGAAATGGACAGATGTGTAAGTAAAGAATGCGCTTGGGTGAAAGTGTTGCCTGTAACGTTTAGGCTTGGATATTTGAAAATAGTTGAATCTTTTTGAGAGGACCAACAAATAGGAAACTACTTCAGGTTTGAGACTCCTTTTCAGCTTCCAAAGCAGAGGAATCGCAGCTCTGGCAAAGAAAAAAAGCTTTCCTTATCTGTTTAGAAATGGCTTCTGCCCAGAGGCCCACACAATGGATGCTACTGAGACAAAAACTGAAGGCAGCTTCAGCATGTTTCGTGTTTGGGACAGATCAGTGTCCTTTTCCATAGATATGTGGTTTATCTGGAAAAGAGAACCTGTCACTTAAAATCATAGTAGCTGATTTTGAAACCTCTTTGAAGCTGAGAAGAGCAGGTATTTGTGAGCTTCTTTTATGTAGGACTCTTCCCTTTACTTCTCTGTAGCCTGTTGTGTGTCTCCTGTCTCTCCTGTGAGAGCTGAGTAAGGCTGCCGTTATCCAGCCACCTTCCTTTGCGCTGAGCAAACAAACCATCTGTCAAAACTTTAAAGCTAATTGTGAGGTACAACTACATAGAATTGCATCTAGTCATGTCCAATCTTGACATCAGGTTATGTCGTCAGATGTCTTTTTAATCAGTTCCAACTTTTTCTGCCCCTAGGAACTGGGTGGAAGTGATGTTCTTTGCAGTATTTGCATTAGATATAGGCATGTGTTTGCTCAGAGCATCTCAGAAATGCCAGTGCAATGAAATCATGAGGCAAGGGAATATCCCGCTGGACATGGTCATGTAACCAAGCTATACTGAGTCTGTAGACTTAAGAACAGGTCTGGTCCGGTTTCTTCTGGGTGTCCCTCCCTGTCTTTTTTTTTGTGTGTATGTGCGCTCTAGCAGGGAGTTGGTTTTGACTTTGCAGATGAACAAGACTCTGGATTCATAATTTTCACTTCTCAGTAGACTAAGAAAACCAAGTACATGTGGTGGGAAGAGAGTGCCTCATGAAGGTTGTGTAGGCAAAAGTGTTTTATGAAAGATACCTGTTTCATGTGAGGATGGTTTTGGGGATGGGCCCTGCAGAGGTGAGGAAAGGAGTGCAGCAAATGTGATTGCAGGATCTGAGTACTAAGGTTACTGGTCCTCTGTTGTTCGTGAAAAAACAGAATAGGATGTTCCTTACCCTGTGCATGTTGGATGTTAGAGCTGTTCAGGACTAAGAAAAAGCAGCAGCATAGGTGCTAAATGAGCTAAATACTCCTTTTGCCCTGTTGTGATGACCTTGTGAGCTGGAGTTGCTCAGTTAAGGCACTGCACAAACACTTCCCTTCTGTCCTTGGCTTGTTTTGTGCCTGGGGTCAATCAACATCTGCTTTTTCCCCACAGGACTTTTCTTATTTAGCCATTCAAAAGTGTGGTGCTGGGAGCTCTCAGCTTGGTTTGAAATGCTTCTTCTCATCGTGAAAAGGCTTGGGGCAGATGGGCTCTGCGGCTGTTGGGATGACATAACGTCTCCGTGCTGAGTCTCCCATTGGCCTGGTGCTGCGGTGCTTGGTGGGGTGTGGTAGCCCTGAACGGAAGGGCAGACATTTCTTTTTTGCTGTGTGCTGCTTAGCCCTTATTAAACTCAGATGTTTCTAACCCCTTCCTCCAGGCTCTCATTATTGCTGTAAACACAGCAGAGCACAGGGAGCTTTTTCAAATCCTGATTTGAGGCAGCAATGGGTGACAGCTCTCCCAACAGCTCTCCAGTGTGCCAGTGTGTGAAGGGGGTTGACATGAATTTAACACTCCAAGCCAAGGGAGATTCTGCTTGTGTTTTCCCTAAAGAAAAAGACTTTTTTTTTTTTCCATCTGATGCCACTTCTCTTCCTCCTGCCTCAGGTTGCTTGGCTTCCTGGCTTTCTTCTTGCCCGATTCCCTCTTCTGCTTCCCCAGAACTGGTCTGGTTTCTGCCACCCTGCTCAATGCGGGCTGTCTGGCTGCTTGTCTCATCACTGTATCTTGTGCAACCTTTGAGTTGTTTGTATTTTCAGGATACAGTGGAAGTGATACCAGCTAAAATAAGGTTTCTGTTGCTGTACTAAGATGGCTAAAAAAGGCTCTCCTTGAAGAAAACATCTAGGTCTGGCTGGCAGCAGCTCTGTATCTCAGCTGTACTTGTTACTGTGTGGGTCTGACAGAAATTTATTTTTCAGCCTTTTGTGAAGGGAGAAACAGAGGAGAGACTGCCATGGTAACAGGGTTTTAGATGCTTCCTACCTATAAACCCCACTTCACACAGTGTGAGCTGCCATACTCCCTGCAGGGGAACATATGAATCCTTTGTTTCTCTAAATATAAGCCATTTACTTTAAGGTTAACCAGGCTATTGATAAACTTCTTAAGCACAGTTCTGCAAGGACTATATCCTTTGCAAATCTACTTACGAATCTCAAATATCTGTCTAATATTCTTTTTTGACCTGAGAAATTCTTGGCTCAGTGAGGTATCAGAGCTGCTTTGTGCATGGCATCTGACTTGGTAAAAGTTGTGTTCCTGCAAGAACTCTGAAGATCTCTGTAAGATCATCTGTATGACATGTTCTTGTCGTGGCTTTGCATCTGGCTCTAGTCTTGTGTGCCTTGTTGTAAAGTGAGCTAACGATCCTGGTTCTGAACTGTCAGGAGCCAAGTCAGATGTTAGGAAGATCATGGTCATTTTGATGTTGTACTTAGTTGCTGGATGCTAGATTTCCTTTTGGAAATCTAGGCTATCTTAAGACATTTGAAGGTGAGGTACCCTGTTGCAAGGTTCTCAGAATCTGGTCCCTTGAGTCTCTGGCTTGGTTTAAATTGACCTTCAAGAGTTTCTGGTGCATGTGAGGTACAGAGAGCTTTTCTCATTTGGTACTCTACATCCCCAAGAAAACTCTGATTTAATTAGTGGTCATTGCAGCTTTGAGGTGAACTTTTTATGTTGCTCTTAATGAACTTAAAGCTAAAATGGCAGTGATCCTGAGAACTGAGCTGTCAGCTTGTGCCTGTTGCTGGCACTAGCAGTAACAGGACAGAGAAAATCTGATATGCTCAAGCTTCAGTATTTCAATGTGGCAAACTCCACTAACCTAAACACTGAGGGGGGAGCCGCATTCTTTGCTATGCCTAATCTCTGTATTTTGTTAAACATGCATTCCTGCCAGAACTTTATTGGACAGAACAATAGTGACCAGCTGGGCAAGTGACCCTGGCTTTTCTGGTCGGCAGAGGAATTCGGCATCTGAGGAGTTCAGATTCTCATGTGCAGCTTAAAGTGATCTGGATTTAGTTGCTTTTAATTATCAACTGGCTGATTCATAAGGATTTGTTTTCCACCCTCTTTCCCAAGAAAAAGACCATTCCCTTAAATGCTCAGTGTATATTCTATAGAGCAGCACAGAGTCTGGGAACTGAGACTTGCAAGTTCTGTCTCTTTTTCTTTCCCCTAAATAAAATGGGAATAGCAATACTTGCCTTCATGTAAGGGAAGGCTCTGGTGAGTATTTCATGAGGGTGTGGTTAGATCTTAGAGTAAAAACTGCAAAATACAAAGTATTGTATATGAATATATGCGGAAGTTTATAATAAATCTATGAATGATAATACTTGGCACTTGTATAAACTTCCACTCTTACAGAATAGAGGTCATTGTGCTCCCTTTTTACTGCACCTCTCTGAGCCTGGATGACTGAAATTAGTCTTCAGGAGCTAGTCTTTCCCTGATCTTTGCAGAGAAGATTTTAGTTTGGAGGGCAAGCTGAAAGGTGGGAGAGGGAGGTACTGATAGGGCAGGCTGGACTGAACAGCAGCAGAGGATTGGGTGATGGCACAGGCTGTGGTGCTTTCCTTTCCCCAGCTGCAGTGAAAGGTTTGTGGGAGGCTGAATGTGTAACATTACCTATAGAAGCAGCACTGACTGACAGGGTTAGTGCAGAAATGCCTGCAACGACTGGTGCTACCGAGTGGTACCAGCCTTTGAGCAAAGGCAGGTCTGGACTGTGATGCTGCAAGCTTTCTCTTTTCCTGTGCAGTGTCTGAAGTATAGTAGAGAGCAAAAAGGCAAATTGGCTCGGTAGGATGTTACAGCACTTGGCTTAATGCTGCTGTAAATCAGTGTAACCTGCAGCAAAACATATAGTCTCCCTGCAGTATATTTCAGGATACAGCACTGAGCCAAATGGTTTAAACTATTGCATAGTAAAATGCTGTCTCTTGGGCCACTGTTACTGGAAGTCACTAATGTATATCACAAATGATACAAAAATTTTGGATTACAAAGCTGTAGGAATTCTTAGGTTGTAGACCTGTGGATAAGCTTTGAATGAGTGTGCATTGCAAGCAGAAATAATAGGATCCCATTGTGCCAAGCACCAGAAAAAATACTTGAGTCCTGATAGTGTAATTAAGTCTGCTAAAACCCTTTCAAGACCTTTGCAACCAAACCCATTGGAAATTTATTGCAAGGACCGCAGCAACATATTCATTTTCTTGGGCAATGTCCTTTGAAACAATCAAGCTCTCTAATTATCTTTGTCAGGCCCAGCCAAGTGGTTATTGGCGTCTGAACTAGAAGGTCTTCAAAGCAGCTTCTACAAATGACTATAGAATTTTGCTGAAAGTAAACTTTCAGCTCCCAGATACCTTTTGGAAGAGTTGCTGCATTCTGCTTTTGGGAAAGTAAAGGTGAAGCTGTATCTGCCTGCACTGGATGGGAAGAGAGGGGAGAAGTGGGTATGTAGAAATGATAGGAATCATCGCAACTTTTCTCTTGAACTGAATGCAACTAAAAACTGGATTGGTTTGTATTGGACACTTCAGCTGGTGTCTGGTTGAGCCTGGGAGTTGCCTTGTGCTACTAACGTCTGGGTTACTGATTTGTGTCTGAGCATCTCTGTGGCCTATGGAGGCAAAGCTCGCTTTGCAGGTCACATCCATGAGCTCTGATGTGTGTGGTTGTGTTTTGTTGTTGTTTTTAAAAACAAACAAGCAACCCAACCAACCAACACCACCTCCACCCCCCCAACGCAACATCAAACCCTGTGCAAGCATTTGACTGGAATTGCATCTTCTCCACATAGTTATGGCTCAAATATTGCCAGTAATAATTGAATAAGTGAATAGGCGGCCCCCATTGACGTACCGACAGCAAGGGGAAACAGTTCAATAGTTGTTGTTCTGCCACTCCCTGCTGCATGCTCTGAGGGTCAACCAGCCTTTCTGATTTGTGTTTGCGAGAGTGATTTCAACTGAAACTCATACCAGGGATTTTTTTGCTGCAAGAAGTACATGACACAAGTCTGTCACAGACATTTCCTTTGGCATTCAGCACTGATGTGTATGGTGACGTGGCTGTTGTATGACATCCCTATATGCTTGCTGTATTTGGCATCATCCTTTGCTGAGACACTGCATGTAAAAATTTCTCCAAGGTGAACTGAAAGGTGTAAAGGAAAAATCTCGTGTATATGAGGGAGAAAAAGCACAAGCAAGTTTTAGCTGTGGTGTGTGAAGGCTGTTTGCATATGTACTCAGTGTAATAATAAACCATAGACTGTTGCTGAGCAGCCGCGTTTCATTCCCAGTTTTACTGGCCTGCGTGCAGTAAGTAAAGCAACAGTATGGTGTTCTTCCCAAACTACAAAAAAGGTAGCAGAAATACAGAATAACTGTCACCCGTCAATAACATTCAGGCCATAACTCCTTGTTTTAATCAAACTTGTATCTTCTATGTTCTTCTTTGTATTGTTCTTCATCCTCTGAATGTTATGGTTTTGAAAAAGTCTGTGTAAATAGGAGAGGCGGGGAAAAAGGTTATTTGTCTTTAATGGCTTTGCCTTGAATTTGCCACAAGCTTTTGCAAGTAGTATGTGTCTAAAATGGGATGTGAGTTTATCTAGTGTCAGTCGCTGCTGCTTTGCACACGTAGACTGAGACCCTTCTCACCAAGAACTCTAGACATTCCCATTCCCAGCAGAGCGGTGAGGAATGCTTGTGAAGCCTTTGCTTTAGGAGGTTGGGTTGTTTGTGTGCGTCAGTTTGCACCCTTACCAAATCTGTGGTTAAAATACTGTTGTGGCGTTTTCCACTTTGCCTTGGTGGAGACAGCTAGGTTGCACTGCCCTTTTGCATTGGCAGGTAATTTTACACTTCAACAACAACCAAAAAAAAACCCTACAAACCCCATCTAATGGAGTTTGCCATACTTATAATTCCTCACAGAACAGGGCAGGAATTTTTCTGGCCAAATGTCTGTATGTCTCCTTCGGACCTCCTGCTGTCCCCTCTCTTGCTCGGTGCTGCTTTCTCTCCATCCGGTTTCCCACGTGTGTACTCGGGATTGTTTCAAGGCAGTGTTATCATTCCTAAGGAATCTACTGTGCGTGCACAGGCTATGGAGTTTCTTTTTCGGCTGTTATTACTTGGCCAAATCAAACCCATTTTCCACCTGGATACCGAAATGTAGATCTCCTCCCTCAAGACCATCTCCCTTCCAAATAGAGGCTTCCAAAGCACCGAGGCACTAAAGCAGTTTCTTAGATTGCTCAAGAATTTTTTAATAATAGGGAAAGGTGTTAGTGTTTCTGTTCACAAGAGAAAGGCTTTTTTTTTTTAAGACTTTTTTTTTTTTTTCCTAATGAACAAACTGAATTGCAGCAAGGTTTAAAAGGAGAATACAAATAATTGTTCTTGGCTAGAAATGAGGTATGGAGACTGCTTCCAAAACCAGTGAAAGCTTACGAAGATGTGTTAAAAGCAGAATAACCTTTTAAATTGAAAATAGGTAGTTGGAGCACTTTGTTTCTAGATGTATTAGTCCAGTCTGTCTATAAATAGATGTCAAAGTGCAGTGGGTTCTGTGTGATTGAAATGTATACCATCTGCTTAAGACTGAGTTTAAAACTTGATGAGGCAATACCGAGTGTTCACTAGCAGGGGTTTGGGACTACTGTGTGCAGAAGAGCTGATCTACAGGAAATGCTCCGTAGTTACTTCTTACGGCATTGGACAGATGCGGTCGGCAGAGTGTAAGAGTGGGAGTCCGGAGAAAGGTGAAAAGGAGGTTGCTGGAAGAAGCAGGTTATTGCACGCCTGTAACTACTGCATCCAAACTGTGTTATAGTCACATGGAGCTTTGAGTGAGGCTTCCACTTGGTGTGGGGAAAGCACTTTGAAAGGGCCCGTGACCAGCAACTGGGAAGTGTTTTAGGGCAATTCATTACTGCATTTGGATGGGCACTGGGAATGACTGGCTTGACAGGGAGGCAAGGAAGGGAAAGATGTGATCACCTAACCACCCATGGGTGTGGATGTGTGCTTGTAAAGGGTATTGCTAGTTTACTATAATAAAGATGATTTTTCAGAGTTTTAGGCTGTGCAAGGAGGAATTTATTAACCTTAAAGCTATTGAGACATCCTCCTGCCTTAGCTCACTGCCTCTGATCGCTCTCCCAACGTGCACTTGAATCAAAACTGCCGCTTGTAAAGGGCAAACTTAGCTCTCTGATCACACAACAGATCTCAGTTTTGATGTTCC